>NC_143012.1:283913118-284043118 GCF_055824585.1 Amblyomma mixtum | reverse complement strand
AATCGTTTCGGCTGTTGGCTGCTCTGCGCCTGCGTTTTCTTCGCTTCTGGTGTGCTGCCATACTGCAACAGGGCTTCTACGAAGAAATGAAGAAAAAGGAAAATAGAGCACAGGAGATGCTTGGAACGAGAATCGTCCTGCCTCATTCCTACGTTGGAATGCGGTACATCTGCTGCTGCTCTTACGTTTGCTTTATGCCGCCTAGGCCTAAGGTTATGCGCGACGGAAAGAAAGTTGCACTTTCCGAAGGAAGACCTGTCCGCCGCGCTCAAAATGGATGAGCGTTCTTTCCCGTGTGCGTTTGTACACCAGCAAAACGAAAGAAAAGCAAGCAAACCTCTCTTGTTGTTTTTGTTTTAATCGCCTGAGCTTTTCTTCTTTCCTTTTATACTCTTTATTCTATTCTCGATCTCCGCGTTCTTAGCTCTTCGGTATACCCCGAAGGCTCTGAAGATAGAGGAGCGAGCTTTTGACTTATGAATGAATCTGATTTGAATGCATGACTTGAGTCTCGAAATGTTCTTTCTAGAGACTATGCTCTGGGGAGAATTTTCTTGTTTTTCGCCTGTATTTCGACCGACAGGTGTGGAGCCGGGGGAATTTATTGGGTGGCTCTGTACAACGGAGCATGTTGCTAATGTCGTCAAGGTTTAGAGAAACCCAGCCTACCCAAAGTAAGTAAAAAGTAACTAAATTACGTCCTCAAAATTCACCAATGCGCTTCCATGTATTTGTTATCTTTAATAATAGTTCCCTACATGAGCTGAAAATAATTCGATCAGGGATTTCCACTTCCTTTTCTCTATATACCAGGGTTTTAGTATACCAGCCATTTCTTTTTTATTGTTTTCTGTAAGAGCCTCTTATTTCTGCAGTACGTCATTTCAGTCTAAAAACGTACCAAACATTGATGATGATGATGATGAAAACTTTATTTGTAACAAGGGAGTTTTGGACACGTCGGTCCTTGGGCCCCCGCACGGCCCCACTGCACTCAAACGTTCATGTCCCGGAGGCTCATGACGCTAATATATACGCGGCTGTTACCGTGGGCGAATATACTTACTAACATCATCTAAAAAATAGTATGCGTAGAGCGGCTCGCGTTGCTGGTAAGTTTGTTAGCAACATGTTGATTTTTTTTCCCTAGAACTACATTTTCGTCCAAAATGTTTTTCTTGGCTCACAGATTAAACGCACTGCACCAGGAACATCCTTTAGGATCATTATTTTTTTACATTCTGAGACAGAGAAAGCTTCCAAGTTGTAGTTGCTGAAAATAGCGAAATTCCCCTCTCCTTACAGCAGTAATAACCGCCGAGCATACAGCAGCCAAGGTGTTGGATAAACAGAAACCTTTCTGACTCCCGAACAGCTGTGACGATTCCGCTGCTAGCTATCTGATGCCGGCTATAGCTTCAGCGGTGTTTTGTAAGACAAAGTTTAAGCTTCTGCTGAACTTCGAGTAGCGAGAGGCTCCATCTGAACCCTACGCTGCAGGTGTTCTAGCTATCTCGTTCTCTGTGAAAAAAAAAGAGAGAGAGCCGCCGCTCTGTTTATATTTTCTTGCACCGCCGGAAAGAAAGGTTTCAGGATGTCGAATTGGAAAGTACTTTTAGCCAAGGATCAGGTAGTAGTACCAAGTTTCCATCCAGATGGCGTAACCCATTCATGGTTTTAGTTCCACATATATATATATATATATATATATATATATATGTATATGTCTTCCAGCCCAAGCGTCGGGAAATAAATCTCATGTTTTTCAATGTCTGGTGACACTTTATCTTATATTGATCAATCAGCTGCCAAGAAATCAGTTTTGATATATATCAAAACTGATTTCTTGGCAGCTGATTGATCAATATAAGATAAAGTGTCACCAGAAATTGAAAAACATAACAATATTTAATTCCCGACGTTTCGGCTGGAAGACCAGCCTGTTTCGAGTGTATTACACTGTAATATTTCGACTGTAATACACTAGAAAAAGGCTGGTCCTCCGGCCGAAACGTCGTGAATTAATTCCTGCTATGTTTTTCAATTTCTGGTGACTTTATCACATGTATATATATATATATATATATATATATATATATATATATATATATATATATGAAAGCAGCAGTGATAGTTATCTGTGCCCTTGCAGTCTTTTCCGACATCTAGTGAAGCACCTCCAATTGCAAATTTGCAAATATCTTCTGGGTGTCAATTTCTCTCCGCTTTCATTCGAGTGGTGCACTTAGAGCTTTGGTTGCCTTCCGGGTCCTTTTGCTAGGTCTGCTCGATTCAGGCAACAATACCCGATAAGGAGAAAGCATTTCGACGCAGTTCTTTGTTTCAAATCCGTAGGGAGGTTTATTTTCCGGCAAGAAAAAAGTGTCATCAAGAAAACAACTCTAAATATAGCGCCGGTTATTTCATACACAGATTATTTTGTTCTAGTGACCGAAGTTAGCGCACATTAGTTCCGGGCTCAAGCACTGACAACGTTAGCGAATATTTGAGAAGAATAAATTGTTTAAATAACAAAGAGATCGACATCGCGTCAAAGGACAACGCAAGCAGGCCAGGCTTCGGCACTTTAACGCCAGACAGTAAAAGAAGACGCCCCACTGCACTTCTCTTAATTTTTTGGGGGGGGGGGCAGTTATTAGAGGAGGCGAGGCCTCAGCGAATGATTGAGCTCGTGTCCAATTGCTTTAGGTCTTCCTCTCTCTCTCTAACCCCTCCCTCCCCCCTCCCGGCGCACAGCGCTTCACGCACGAAAGACCACGACCTCGAAAAAGCTAGGACGGGAGTATTGTGGGGCGTCTGGCGACCGTGTGATGACCGTCCCGCTCGCGTATTCAGTGTTTCTTTTTTTCTCTCTGCGGGGTCGTCAGTACGAGATTCCCTGACCCATTGCCGCTGCGGGTCACCAGCCCATCCCACTCTCCGCGTCCAGTCATTTAAACACTTACTGCCGTCCGGAAAGCGACGCTGCTGGGCAGGTCGCAATGAGGCCGGTAATGGCCACTAACACAGACGGTGATTAAATATTCACGTTTTGGTCAGCTGCTCCCGGATGACACGCGAGGGAATTGCTCCAATTTGCACCCACTTGCCGTAACGCGAATGGGCTATGTGACCGGTCGGGGATGTAATGCCCCGTCTCTCTATGTAGGCGCAGCCTCTCAACACTGAGACTGCTATTCTGTTCTTTCGACGTTGTTGTTTTCTTTCTTTCCCTCTTCTTAAATTCGCGGCAGTCACTCTGTCTTGGAGACATCTCAGAAGTGGAAATGTTTCCCCATGCGCCGATACGAAGTGTATCTCATAAATCCTATACACTCTCCAGCCTTGCAGTTTTATGTGCAATAGTCTACTTGATTGCATGGGAGATTAAATGTAGATATATTTATTGTTTCATTTTTATCGAACCAGCTAGCAGTGTCAACTAAAACTAAGTCGTCATCGGCACCAACAGTTGTTATTTAACGCAGTCTGGAAGCAAATCTTTCCTTTATACAGATTGCATCGTTTTCATGCGGGCCAGCAGTGTCTTAAAGGGACTATGCAGTAAATTGTCGCGATTACTTAAAGCAGACGAGAGATAGGCATTCCATCACTCGTCACCCCAACGCAAGAATTTTTCAGCTAGCGTCAATAACAACGAAGTTAGAGGCGATTAAAAATCACGCTCCTCCTCTCTCCCCCTCAACTCGCTCGAGCGTAGTATCAAGAAAAAATAAAGAAAACAGCTCTGGGACTGAGCCCCGCCCATGAGTACGTCATTCGCTGACGTTCGGCTTCCGGTTGTCGCACCCAGCCTCACCCAGCACCCCAGCAGCAGCGTCGGCAGCGTCTCTCCGGTCTCTCTTCGCCTTCCTGGATCGCGGCGCACGTCGGATTTCTTTGCTTGTCACTGCGACAAAGGCACTGCGTGTGGTTTCCGAACTCCGGACAGAAAGAGGCGGCAGAGGTAAAGTGAAAACATATGTGTGAAGGCAATGCCCTGGCTCGCGCTTGCCCGAGGGGTCGCGCGGCGGCTCGAGCAGGCGATTTTCACGGCTACTGGAAGTGTGCCTGTGACGTCGTGGCTGCCGTGGCTCCAGCGAATGGCAACGTGTGGTGGCCTGCCGACGTCACGGGACTAGTGACGTCTATTTTCCCGATTTCGGTTTCGAAGTCGGCCACTACGAAGACATCAATCGGCCCGCAAATTTTAAAAATGCGGTTTTTTTTAATTCATAATAAATTGCCGGCTCAGTTGCGAAGACTCATACATGGTGCGAATGCTTCTTAGCATCATTTCTAAGCATTGAAAACATTTACAAGTGAGTTTTAAATCATTGAATAGTCCCTTTAACAGTCAGAGATATGAAGCAAGCGGACAAAGCAGGAGAGGGTCGCAAGTTTGCAGCGTAAATTCGCAAAACACCTCGGAAGTTTATCCAGCCAAGCGCTTACGCTAATATCAGTGTTAACGCATCCTCGACACCGCAGTAAAATCTGTCAGTGTCAGCGTTAACATTTGGAACCGATTTTAGGGATAGCTACTTAAACGTGAAGATTTCTGTGCATTTATTTATTTATTTATTTATTTATTTATTTATTTATTTATTTATTTATTTATTTATTTATTTACCTCCGATATCAAAGGGCGTTATAGAGGTGACGGGTGTAGACAACGTCTATATTCACTGTAGAAAATTAAATGCAAGAAGCAAAATCATAAAGCAGGCGCTTGTTCGATATTTCGCTGGGACTAGGCTGCCTTTAAAGATGACGTGTCTTCAACGCAGGTAAGAAAGAATTAAAAATCACGTTCGGTTTACAAATAGGGATGACAACTTTATGAGGATGACCAACACGGGATGATACGTGTGATGGGCGTGAAGAGAAAAGTCTGGAAAAAAATACGTTAAGTGTCTGTTTATGCAAGAAAGTGCTGTGTAAAAGAGAAAGGCGTGAAACATTGCGAGGAAGTGCAGGATTAGATACAGCAAGCTGAGATTTAATTAAAGAAGCAGTGGCTGTGCGAGAAAATTCTTAACTATAAGAAGCGATCTGACCTATTCTGACAGCAAGGATTTAAGTGAGTCGGGGGTTCCGTACGGATGATGCATATTCAAGTTTAGCTCCTAAGTGTTTGAAACAAAAGTGACTTCGCTTGGAATACAAGTTTCTAAGCATGTAGCCAAAGGCTCGGTTCGCAGTTTTAGTTGTATGAAACGATGTGCGGGTCGCCGGGATAGATGATGTGAACACCAAAATATTTATAAGACAATACGCTCTCGAGTGAAACTCAATTAATCTAGTAATCTAACGTTTCTGACAACTTGTATTGATGTGAGAAGGATATAACTTTACGCTTAAATGGTTTAGGAACAATGAGCCGGCGCTGACACCAATTAAAAGTGTTATATGAGGACTATACTGAAGGAAAGAACTATCGTTACGGTCGTCATTGCGCGAAAAAGAACGCAGTCATCAGCAAAAACTTTCGAAGTGAAGTTATTTCTAATCAGAAGATCATTAATATAACTTATAAATAGTATAGAACCCAAAACATAGCCTTGGGGCTCACCAGATGCAACGGCACATGGTAATAATTAAGGGCTGTTTGCTGATGCAAACAGAGGGTGGCTAGTCAAGAAACATTTATACCATTTGAGAAGATTAGGGTTTATATTTAGAAAGTATTTCATAAACGAGTTTTTCATGAGGCACGTTACCGAATGCCTAAGCGAATTCTAGGAAAATACAGTGGTTTAGTAAACCAGTGTCTAAAGACGATTCTGTGATATTAATTAAAGACAAGATCTGAGTCACACAAGAAAAATTCTCCGGTAAACCTTGCTGACAAGAATTGAAGAACGAGTTACTTTCCAGAAAAGAAACAAGACAGGAAAAGTTTTGCAAAGCGTGTTTGTTAATGGAATTTGGCTTCAGTTAATAGGCGAATTCAGATTACCTGATTTAAAGAGTGGAAACACCCTTGCCACCTTACGGTGGAGTGTTCATTGTGGTGTGTTAAGTGGACTGGGTGAAAAGGTGTGTTAAATATACATTGAAACAAACTGCAGTTCTCTTCAAAGGCTTCGAATTAATGATGTAAACGCCGCAACTGAATTGTGAATTGAGGCCCTGAATTAACACCACAACGCTTTTAATATCAATGACAATGAGATCGATTAAAAAGAAATAAGACGCACTTCTGGCGCCGCATCAGGAGAAAAATCAGAAAACGATTTTGCGAAGGCGACGTTTAGGGCCGCACAACATTCATCTATGGTCGTCGTATCCCCAGCAGTGTCAGAAAGCATAATGACATTTCATTCTTGTGGTTCGATAACACTGCATAATTCAAATTGGTGAATTCAGCAACAAGTGAAGCAGAGAAGCTAGCGTGTTGTTCAGAAAAATGAGCTTGGTTTCATTCATAGCTAACCGATTAATTTGTAGAACATCACCGTACCCCCAACAACGCTCCGGAGTGTTAACACGTTCTGCAAGGCGAGAGAAGCGTCTGAAAACTTATTGAAAAGTCTTATTAAACTTCTTGCTGAAAAGTCTTTTCGTGGTGAGGGTGAACCACGATGATCTAGATTTCTTTTTTTTTTTACTTCGGCGTATTGGTACGTACCTAAAGAGTTTTTTTTTCTTTCTTTCTTGAAATGAGCCTAATCCAGACACCAAATTTAAGTGAAGTTCAGCTCTAATTATAAGTTCGCATCTTTCCTTTAAAAACTATTGAGATTAAGTGGGCCGTATAACTAGAATTTTAAAGCATATCACTTACAACTTCTAATGTTTTGCTGCGGATAAAAAACCTCCACGTTTTTCTCGATTTCAGTCAAAGAGGATCTCTTATCGACTAGTGACATGACTTGATAATTTTCAATGGAGTTTTCAATTATGAGTGCAATTTCAGGGTTTATAGATATGCAGACACCTCTCGATTATTCTATATTCGTCTTGATGCTGCAAACTACCTTTGTAGTGTGGCCTCTAGATTCAAAGTAAACAAGGCAATGATCACTCGAAACGGGAATGTAAGTCATAGAATGTAGAAGGCCAGAAGCAGTGGTAAAGATTAAGTATATCAGGTTAGGCTTACTTGAACCAAATAGTGCGTGTCTTGAAACTAGTTGTGTAAAACTGAATTACATGCATAGGCCTGGTAAGAAATGGCTGACTGCGGAAATATCTCCGACAGTGAAGAAGGGACTCGACAAGAATATTTTGGGGAAATTGAAAAAGAAAGGCAACACACACACAAAAATAAAACGGCACAAAAAGAAAAGAAAAAAAAGAAAGGCAACGAGTCGAGTTGCGTTACCTAATCATTGAATACATCGTGTCAGTCGCCGCAAAAATATGGTGTCGCGCTCGGTAGCCTACAGCACACGCATAATAATGTGCTTTGGTAGGAAAGGTTTATTCCATCAAAACAAGGGTCATCACTTAAAACTATTAGAATCTATGGGCGCCATACCAAAAAAAAAACACTTTTTTTAACTATTCACTTGTTCACTTTTTATGGAGGAGAAGCTCAACGCTTTTACAAATAGTACATTTAAACATTTCTAGCTCTTATTACTTTGACAGTATTCAAAAGAAAGCTTTGACGAAGTACCGCAGTGTGACCAGTGCCCAAGTTTGAAGATCATCACTGCAAATGTTTGTTTGCCGTATTGTTTAAAAATTGCTTCGTATATTTAATTATCAAAGCGTCCAGCCGTGTTTTACTCATTTCGATCTTGTTTCTTTCTTGCGTTATTCTGTTCTCTTTTCTGACACTATGTTCCATCTTGCTAAAATCCCCTACGGTGATTGCAGTATTTATAAATAAATAGTTATAGGTAGCAGATCACACATTGTCGAGCGCACTAATCGGGTATTTGTTTAGTTTCTCTGTTTTGAAATGAACTCAAATGTTTTGCAGAAACTGCGAAAATATTAAAACACAACTTTTTTTCAACGAGTGCTTATTTGACGGCTGTCTCTCCACTCCGAGCAGTTCCTCGCAATCGCTTTCCTGCGCAGGAAATTGAATTCTGAAAATTTCATTGCCAAAAAACTCAGTATCGTTTTTCTGTGCACGGGACGCGCAAGAACAAAAACGCGCCAAAAGCCCTTGCAGAAGCGATCAGAAGCTAACCTAACCCTAAACAGGGCACCAAAAGAAAGGGCGCAGAGCTGCCATAATCCACCAGAGCAGTCTTAGCACTGTTTCTGCCACATCGAATATTTCTGCGTGGCCATTCGAGCACTCGGGAGCAGCCTTTGCAGTCCGACCGAAGTTGTTTGCAAAAGCTGCAAGTGACAAAGAAATTAAGCAAAATCCTTTTTTTTTTTCTTTCTCGACGTCTTTCGTTGAGTCGTACACAGCGCGGGGCCAACCTGTCCGCTGCAATTTGCTGGGCAAGGGCAATTTAGGGAATCTTTAGGGAAGAGCAGCGAGGAAGCAAGCAAACCACTCCCCATTGTGAGAGGAGCAATGTAATGGCGTTCGAAGGAGGGGGAGGGAGGGAGGCGTCAGACGCGCGCAACAAAGGCGCTTTTTTCCGGAAGCGCGTTTGTAGAGCTGCCAGCGGAAAGAATGCGTGAAGAGCAGTAGAAGCCGGGAAGAGAAGCTGCAGTAACGGGATGGAAAGGAGATTATAATGGCGCAGAAAGAAACAAAGCTCGTCGTGTGTAGCCCTGGAAGGAGGAATGTTTCGGTAAGCTGGAGACGTGAGCAGCGCGCCCTTTCGCCGGAGTAGAGCCCCTCTGCGCTCCCAGAAAAGCGAAATCAGTCGTTACGCTCAGGAGCGCAGGCTTTGGCCCGTTGGCCACGGAGGCAATCAGTTCGCCTTTACATCATTCTACGGTTTCTCGAGGTCACGTCTTTCGCGCGAAGAGGGAACAAGAGAGCGCGGAGAGCTTGGCCAGGATGATAAGAAAAGTCGTTTTTGTCTTGCACCCTTGCTTCTACTATCTGCGTCTTTCGGTTAAGACTGGAAGATTTTGTGTTCTTCCCGCTCTAGACACGTTCCACGCAGGCAACAATTCTCTGTCGAGCTCTACTGCTTTTTCGCAGAACCCTAAGCGCGCTCGTGAAGCTTTCCTCGGTGCTCAGTTTGAAGTGCGATGAGCAAGACGGCGGCATTTAGGGAGGCGCGACAGGCTGTAAAGTCAATTACCCAGAAAACTCTGATCCAGTGCGGGATGCTTGTGGCGTTCCTGGGAAACATGCCGCGCGAAACGAAGTTGCGCCCGCTCCGACCCATTATGTACGCCAGCCGTTCATGGCCCATTGGTCGCGGTGATTCATTACAAACGCTTTTGTGTTCACCAAGTCGAGCCCTCTCTTTCCTTGTGACTTTAGTTTTTTTAGCTTTGTTTGGAGAATGTCTTTCCCATTCTTTTTTATTTGTATACTTGTGCATCACTTCCCTCTGCGGGCCCCTTGACGCCCGTTTGAAGATAACAACCGGCTTCGTGAGATGGCTGAAGGTATTTTACGACATGCTCCTCGATCGTGTTTTCCTCGTTGTCCAAGGAATAAACGGTCGTGCATCAAGAAAGGCTTCACTGCCTTTGCTTAATGTCGCCACTGCGATGTCGGGAACTTCGTAGAGATATTGTTACCGCACGTTCCGCAAATTTAGCCGCGCCCATAAGTTCGCTGTTAACGTTTCCCGGTATTAGCGACAGTGAGGACTTTCTGTATTGTGTATGACGTTGTCATTTGTCGGTGCAGCATGTAGTAGCCGAAACCGTCACCTTCTAAGAGACTTTTAGCATAGACTTTTAGTATCGCCGTCACTACCGCTTACCATGTACCGCGTGCCGCCATTTCGCATGCGCTGATTGGTCCCGACGCGGCAGGCGCGCACGCAGCCAGCTGGTACGTGGCGCCATCTGGCGCCTTGAGGGCGAAAGTCGCATGCGCATTAGCAGCTCACGGTAAGTGGTAGCGGTAACGGTGGTGGTACGCACTACGCTAAAAGTCACTGATGTCATCCAGTGAATTACCCACGTGGAAATGGCAGTGGCCGCTTTTTTTAAGGTTGTAGTTAGATACAGTTCAAGAACAGAGTTGCTTTTGGCCCTCAAACGAGGCCCTCTGATCAAAGGCGTCGGACTAGTGCCATGAGGTTGCGATCGACCACGCCTTGACTCTGCCTTTCGCCTGCTAGCGGGCTACTGCCAAAGCGAAATCCGAAATGTTCACGCCGAGGGCACGTGTTCCCAGCATACAGAACATCCCACGGCTTGTACTGCCCCTGTGCCGGCCTTGCTCGCGATGTGCACAAGTTTGCCCACCCCACACGCCTCCTGAAGAGTGTGAAAAAAGAACTCCCAGAAAAAGTTTTTTTTTGTTTGGACATAAAAAAAAAACAATTTTTTCAGACAGTCTCGTCAGGAAAGCTCAGTTATACCTCACCATGCAACCATGCAACTTTCCGTAAACTCATGCTTCTATGCTGCAAGAAACGAACAATACACCCCATGTTTATTCTAGATTTACTTAATAGTTTATTTAAAATTCCCGAAGTACTCTGATTTACTTGAAAACTTGGCGCTGACAAATTATGTTTGCTGCCCGTAATATGAGATACCTTCTAGTATGATGGACGCGTGGACATCTTCTAATGCCTTGTACGGCGGCACAAATTCTGCACTTTCTGTTCTCTTGATTTCATTCATGCTTCCAAAATAGACATTGTTTTCTTTTCTTTCCTCCTTTCTTCTCCTCTTTTTTTTTTTTGCTGGAATGCACAAGATATAGTTAATCCCGCACTTTTTTCTGTTAATTTCGAGCCTAAAGGCACAGAAAATTGTTAGCGACTGCTTTCATAGTCCTGCCACTTTCAGAATATTTCACCTCATGACGCAAAAACTCGATTTCTCTAATTATGAATGAATGTATGTCTTAATATCAATTAAATCAATTTCGTGAATGCACATGGCCATTTGTACATTTTTTTACTCTTACTCTGGGTTTTATATCAAATTTCACATTAGCATGATCACTTCGTTGCTCGTGATAGAAAAATGCATTTCATTAATATAATCTTTATCAGCGCTTGCTAATTTCGTGTTTTATTGATACTCGTAATGGTTCTTGCTTCATTAAATGAAGTAAAATGGTCGCAACTTTGGAGGCTTTATGTGGCAAATGTGCATTATTCAAGATGCGATCCCGTTAGCACAATTTTCAGCATGAAAGCAACCGAACTTACGAATAGCGTGACCAGTTCACTACTTCCGCCGTATACGATGGTAGACAGCGCACCTTTCAATCCCGAAAGTGGGAAAAAGTCTCTTACTCTTCCGAGGGAACTTCTGCAGGTTTACTTCCCATATTGGGACCGCATAAAGCAGCGCAGCCTTACGCCCTCCTCTTCGACACGTTGACAGGACGAAGCGGATGGCTGAGAAAGCCTACTCACAATTCCCATCTGACTTATTGTCGATGTGTACGTCGCTGACAGACAAGACGAATGGTCCGCGTTTCAGCCTCTACTGCGGCCTCACATAGCGACTCTCCTGATATCCCTAACGCACGGCCGATCTGCCCCATCTTTCGCTGATATTTTTCTTCTCTTCAACGAGCTTAGAAATGCGTCTTCGTATGTTTTCCGCTTGCTGCTTTTTTTACGTTTTTTTTCTCGCTTTCTTGTCTGCAGATATGCCCGTGAAAGCAGCTTCCTGCTTTTTTTCTCTTTCCCTTTTTTTTTGTACTAGCTTTGCAAAGTATACTTGTTAGCCAGCTGTTGCGGACCCCTGTAGACGTACCGATGTAAATTCAGCTCCGAATCTCGAAGCAACATTGTACATACGTATTTATTTTATTTTTTTTTTAACTGTTTATCCGCCTTTTAATTTCCTTCGTAAGGACCCGCTCCGATCATTGAGCATCCTTTGTCGCGCGCGGATAACTTAAAACATTCTGGAAAACCCACCATCTCAACAGCGACCTTACCGTGCTTTCCTTTCAACTGCACAGTCATGCTATAAGGAATAGAAAACACAACGTCGCATATTGTTACTTGTGACTTAAGGTGAAGAAATAAACGTTTAGTATAGTGCATACACAAAGCCGACTTTTTTATGATGCCTAGAAAACACAGTGCGGATGTGGACGCACAGTTGTTATGCCTTTGCAACACTGCAACCCTCTTGCGAGCGTTCAGAGTTCAAATCAGAACTCGGTTTGATCGCATAGAGAAAGATGATGCAGCAAGACACCACCTGCCTTCTTTTGGCGCGGGTACCCTATAAAACTGTTATGAGGCCTTATTCGACCAACTTCATGACTTCCGTGCAACACGTATGCATACCTACGAGTTTGTTTTAGGATTCCCACCACAGAACACGCTTCAGACAGGTCTGGTTTTGTCTTTCCTACCACGAAAGCTCTCAGAAACCTTCAACCAAACGGGCCGCCTACTCACTGTTCTTTCCCTTCCTTCCCTCAAGCATTCGTGATCCAAGGAGCTCCGCGACTCCTTTTACAACCTTTGTTTCCCGCTATTTCAGAGGCGCTCACGTCCTCGGTCCTGCAGCTTCGCGTGCGCGTCCACTGATGGGTCCGACGGGGAGTGTATGCCTCCCGACGGTAAAATGATGGAGACATCGTCTTGGAAACCTGCGGCGTAAATCAGGCTGAGTCTTCTCTGTCTACCGGCTCCCGCTACAGCCGCCGCCCTCAAGGGGGCGACTCCGTTTCGCGCCTAGCTATTTTTTAACTTCTCCTTTGCTATTCTTTTTTATCTTTTGTGCAATTCAGCCAGTTTTCTTTTCCCTGGCGTGCAGCTGTGACTTTTGAGTTTTCGCATCCAGCTCATCTTGTGCGACCGACTCTACAATCCCGGCCATCCTTCTGTCCTCCGGCTGTGTTTGGTCTCGGGGGGTGTTGCCGCGGTCTTTGCTGCTCGTTTTGCCGAAGCCGCGTTTCCTCATTGTTTGTCGCCAACGTACGTGCGTCTGCGCCCTCTCGAGAATCCTCGGTGGTCCTTCGCGAAGACACACTCGGAAGACGCGTCTCTGTCGTGTGTTTCCGCTCGTTTTGCTTTTCAGTATTTGGCAAAAATATCGAGAACATCAAAAGGCGATGCGCTGTTACGCTTCCTCTAACGTTCAGCATATCAGTTACAAGGCGTGTTCTTTTTTTTTCTTTCTTCCGGGAATGTTTACATAAGTCTGCATCGATAAGAACTTTCAGTGAAAGGTTTCGTACTATTTTGTACAGTTCTTTTATCGAAACAAACGCCACGTTATGTTCGTTACTGCGCTGTTCTCATTCATCAAGCTGATAGCCTTTCCCCATTCTATCGTTGTTCCATTCTCTTCAAGTGCTCAGTTTCAACGCGACAGCGTTAAAGGCCACGTTACCCAAAAAATCCGGCATCGGCGTTGTCGGTGTTGTGAGCGAGGAATCACGAGCTTGACTCTGGCAGGTGGTTCCTAGGGAGCAGCCTAGGAGGCAGGAAGGTCACCTAGGTCACGTGACCATCGGCGTCATCATAACGTGCCCACCGAATAGTGATCAAACTGCCTAGAGTGGCAGATGGCAGTTAATGATTGGTCGCTCGGGAAGATCAACCTGACCGACGCAAGGCCCACCGCTGGCTGCACTTGCCATCGCAGGGCAGTGGCGCATCGCTTAACCCCCACACCACTGCGCCAGGAGGGGTGTGAGGACTCACAGGGATCTATGAATGTAAACTACAAAATGACTAATTCTTCATATATGGGTATTAACCCATTACACTATTGACACAAAATTCCGCGCACATTCGGAAGAGCACCGCGGAGCTAAAGCAATCTCACCAGTGCGCGCCGTGGAGGATTCTGGAACATGTGAGAAAAAAATCTCGGAGGAGTGCATCCACATGACTCCCGGGTCAACACTACTTGCCCAGCCACGGACCGGCGAGGCAGCGAGCGCCAGCCTTCGGGACGGCTCTGTTGTGATCTTCCGGTCACCGGACAGCCGCAATGCCCGGTGAACAAAACTGTAGCCATTTGTATTTATCTCTCTCTTGTATTAGTACACTTTAGGTGCAAGGCTTTTTGTTGTATAGTAGTCTCTATGACATGTTACTTTTCACAAGTTGCATTGTATTGCATATCACTTAGTATGTGTTCGTACGAGTGATTGAAAAATCCTTGGCCTTTGGTTCCGACCCATTCACTGGCTGGCGACTGGTGAAAGCTCGGCACCAAACTACCACTCCCTTTGTCACATGATAGCTGGCTTCTGGCTGACCTTGCCACGGTGAATCGAGGGCATCTCCTTTGAGACCAAAACCGCCACGCCCCCCCCCCCCCCCCCCCCCCAACGCTTTAAACGTGTCAGGGAGTGCATACACAAGTGCGCGAAGGTGACAGCTATCGCGTCATACCCTTAGGGCGGAGCTTAAGAATCCCCTCTAATTCTTCTTGCTCCCGATGGCGCTCGAAATGAAGGTTTGTGCGTGCGTGCGTGCGTGCGTGCGCGTGTGTGTGTGTGTGTGTGTGTGTGTTTGTTTTTGTTTGTTTGATTGATTGATTGATTGATTGATTGATTGATTGATTGATTGATTGATTGATTGATTGATTGATTGATTGATTGATTGATTGATTGATTGATTGATTGATTGATTGATTGATTGATTGATTGATTGATTGATTGATTGATTGATTGATTGATTGATTGATTGATTGATTGATTGATTGATTGATTGATTGATTGATTGATTGATTGATTGATTGATTGATTGATTGATTGTCTGTGTGTTTGTGTTTGTTTGTGTGTGTGTGTGTTTATCGAGGGTTCTCCTACATGCCGCATATGTTCGCATTTCCTTTATTTCTGCGCTTTTGTCCTTTATTTGCCTTCTGCACTCGCAGCAATGCCTTTGACTGCTGCCTGAATTCAGAACCTTTTACAGCGACAGGTGTTGAAGGCCTCTTCCCTGGGTTTCGTTTTTTTGCAGCAGTAGCAGTGGCATTACTGCGTAACCGGAGGGTGATTGCCACGGTGACGGGAAGGAGGTGGCGGTAAGGGGGTGAGTATGGGGAGCGCGTGAGCGTGCGCAAGCTAAAAATGGTTGCCACGGGAGCCACCTGGAGGGCGTCTGCCATGGAAGGAGGAGGGTACGACAAGTGCGAAGAAAGCGCTACCGTAGTGCGGCTGGCACCCTCCGGATGGTAACTGCATGGTAACAGTGCGATAACCTTAATGTACATATATGTATGTAGCTCTGAAACTCTTCAGTATATCCCGGAAAGAAAACGCCTGTCACTGAGTTTCGCGCTAGTCAGATGCAACCGTCCTGTGAGGTGTCTTTCTTTACGCCCGATTGCAGCTTTTGCGAGCTATTATACCGAACGCCGACCTCTACCTCGTGTGTCCAGCATGTTTATAATCGTCGCCTAACACTTTCAGGTGGTCCTCCGGAAGGAAGCGAGTTCTAGCTCATCACATGCTACGAAAACGGCTGTGTAAAGCTTTAACTGCTGTAAAATTAAACAGTATACGAAGCACAAGTTCTATGAAGTAGATTGTGTGCAAGCTAGGAAAAACGAACGCAAGAATCTAACGCTAGCATATGTCATCGCTGCTTTCACAGCACGAAGGAAGCGTAGCCGTGAATAAATATCGGCATTTTCACTTACAAAAACTTCTCGAACATGTCTAGATCTTCAATGTGCGAAGCTCTGCAGAAAGAAGACTATAAAGGGAGAGGTGACTGAACGGTCTCTAAAATTAAAACACATGCACTGCCATTGACGCACACTCATGGAAGCTACTTTATGCGCTCTATTGCTCAGCCATGCTTGCAGCATCCGGTGTGAACAAAAAAGAGAATATTGCATCTAATATTAAAAAAAGTCTGGGTATGTTCAGAAAGGGCTCTTTAGGTGCCTTTTTTTTATGGAGATCAAAATATTACCAGGGCCAGAAAACCGTCTTCAATCTTCTTGCTTCGCACTCGATCAGATGCTCAGTACTTCTGCAACACTCGCGCCCTGAAAGCTAGTTTTCCCTTCCAATTCCGTTTCCGATAAAGAAAAGTGGGCAGGAAAATTTTGGGACGCACAGCATCCAAGAAATGAAGGAAATAAAAACGTGCTTTCTGGGCTCCGACTAGGAGTTGTTGAAGCTCTCAGTGAGTGCCCATTCGGCAACGATCTTCTAGAAATAGAAAAAAAAGTTTTAGGCATTCTCCACAAAGAGGCGAAATACGTTGGGATCACTTTTTCATTATTCGCTTTGCTAGAAACCAACTCGCAGAGTTATCAAGATCGTTGCCCCATTCCTTCAGCTTATGTCCGTCTTGCTGAGCGTTTCGGGAAAAGAGGCTGGCGCGCATTTCTGGCGCTCTTCACCGCTGCACAACTATTGCTCTTTATTCTTTAATCATTCAACCCTTATTTCACCCCTGAAATGGTCGCATCAAAGGCGCCTGATTTTTATGCGATTCATTTGCTTCGGAAGCAACTATTTTTGCTTCATTTTAGTCGTCCTTTTATGGATGGACAGAAGTGACTTCTTATAGTAAAGAAGAAAAATAACTTTTTATAGTCACTTTTGCGTTCCTCTTCCAGCTTCTTCTTGCTCTTTGTTTTGGTTTTTGTTGTTGTATGTGCGTGGGGGCGTGCGTGTGGGTGTGCGGGCGTGCGTGTGGGCGTGCGTGTGGGTATGTGGGTGTGCGGGCGGGCGGGCGTGCGGGCGGGCGGGCGGGCGTGCAGGCAAGTGTGCGGGTGGGCGGGCGGCCGTTTACTGCCAAAAACAGTTAGGCCTTAGTGGACCTCATTTGGTGGTGGTGATGGTAAATTCTTTATTTTGCCCAAAAACAGGGGATCAGTCCATGGGCCTGTTGCGCTGGCTTAGAGGAAATCGGCGGGGATCCCACGGGATGCTGCGGCCTCCACCGCGCGCTGTATAATCCGGCATTGGTCTGCAGGCTAAGGTGTACGCATGAGAGACTCCCACGACTTTGTAAATGACTGTAAACCACGCTAAAATAAATAACTAGTCCCAGTAACTACTTTTCGAGTGCTCACGGATGGCGGCGCCATCTGGAAGTGTTAAATAAAAGCTTTCGGCATAAGTCACCAATATCTTTTGAAAAGCTTTTCTTTCTTGCTTCTTTTATTAACCGTCGGACTTTTGTGTCTATGGTTTTTTTTCGTTAATGCATCTCTTTCACTGATCATGCTTTCAGGTGGTTGTTCGATTATTCACAATCTCGAAGTTTGTAACTTGAGCGCAGTTTACGATATTGGGTGTCGCCTAAGTGCGTGAACACCCAAATGGTGACGAACTGGGACCGCGGTTTTCTGATGCATGGACTCTACGAGAAGTTTCGTCACTGGTAATATGAAAAGGGGCTCTGAAACACCCTCTTCGTGTATTCTCGGGTGTTTCCTTGATGTGCTTGTTTTTTAAAGTTTTATAAACTCTTGTGTTGCCTCCCTGTCAATAATTAGGATTGTAGACCCGTCAAGCTGCCCAAGGGCAGCTTTTTTCTACGATTGCTCCATCTGTAGTGTTAGATGGGAAATAAACTTTGAAACTTTGAAATTTGAAACTCTCAGAAGTGTACATAAACACATTCAACCACCATACTGTGTTGTCATCAACACCTGAGCCAAATAATGCGCTTTTACACGCAGCAAAGAACGCACAATCGCGTGCGAAAGCTGGCAAACCCTTTTAGGCGACTTTTCACGCTGGCGCCCGCCTCCGTATCACGCTTCTGCGTATGCCGGCTAAGACGCTGATATTGGTTAGGTTATTTAAGAAGTCACGCAGCTACCGTGGCCGTGCCCGGTCATTCGAGTCACTCCGTTGAGTCAGGAAGCTCTGTGCCCCGGGGCACTCCCGCGCACATCGGTGGCTGGGTCGGTGGCGGAGCGCCATTTTTTGAGCACGCAAAAAGTGACGAAAGGTGAGAAGGCGCGAAGATGCTGAAATTCAAATTTGGACTGCAGATTACTCAAGTTCTACAAAACGTAATCGAAAAGACGTTACTAGAGGATATTCGTGAAGTTGCGTCTTTTGACATGCTATGCAAACCGTAACTTTATTCAGAGTACCTTTCAGACCCCCTTTAAATGGTTCGTACAGCAGCGGCATGGTTCCCGCTGACATTGCGTAGCTTTTCCCGTGATCAGCTGACCACCCCTTAAACGCAACCCATGATGATGATGATGATGATGTCCTCAGGCTTCGTTGTCATCGGGTGGCACACGCGCTGTAAGATGCTGCCAACTGCTACGAAACACCTGTCTGACATTCTTTGCTCGTCTCCTACTTGTAGGGGTTGTAAATAGTTATAAGAAAAGACACGGCAGCACTTTTACAGGTGGTCGACACACAAGACCATACCGTGAAGCAAAAGATGAAGGACGCAAAGAAAGGGGAAGAGATTTAAAAAACAGTTGCGCGAGCTCTCTACGCCTTATTGTAACGACTTACGTAGCATAGCTTAGGAGTAGTATTTTTTCACATGTGTGCAGGTTCACATTCGTGTCCAAACGCGCATTTATTCTGCCGCCTTAAGCACCCAATATGTGATACAGGAACGCGCCTCAGATAAAAAGGCGCTGATACAAAGGCCCAGAAAAAAAGTATAAACATTATGACGGGTAGATCGATGGGGCAGTTAACGCATATCGACAGAGAAAAATTGGAGGCGAGACTTCAATTCCCCTTAAGGGGTACTTAATAGTATGACGAGATAGCGTAATAGGTTAATTCCCAGAATGCAGAACTTCATCTTCTACTTTAGATTCATACATCCCTGGGAGTCCTCATACCCATAGTGGCGAAGTGGTGCAGCGGTTAAGCAATGCGCCACTGCCCTGCGATGGCAGGTGCTCCCAGCAGTGCGCATTTTGTTACCCAGGTTGCTCTTCCCGAATGACCAATCATTCATTTTACTGCCACCAGCCACGGTGGGCGGTTTGCTCACTATTCGGTGCGCAGGTCGTGATGACGCCACAAGGTCACGTGACCTAGGTGGCCCACCTGCCTCCTAGGTTGCCCTCTGGGGACCAGCTGCCGGAGCCACGCCCATGATTTTTCGCTAATAACGCAGACGCCGAGAACGCCGACAACGCCACGGATTTTCCGGAGAACGGTGCTTTTAACGCTTTCTCGTTATAACACTAAAGAAACGCTTCCGCGATAAGAATAAGTAGGCATGGACGACACGTACGCGCGTCCTCTTCTCGTTTTGACGCTTCTTTTCCTTGTGTTTTTCTTTTCTGACAAAGCAAGTATAGTTTTAAGGTTTGTAAGGTCACTTTTTTCTCATATTTCTTTTTATAGTACGTTTCGGGAAATGTTCTAGACGAGAGAAACTAGCACCTGATGTTGTGTAATAATACGGCACAACAATCGCATCAATAAAGTGCTTCAAAGGAACCAAACTTCTGGCTTCCAAGTTTTTCAAGGAGATTTTACTTTAGTTTTTTGGCCTCTTGCAAAAATCTCCGGTGTTTCTTCTCGCCGGTGTATAAAATCCAGCCTTCAGGGGTCTCGTGCGGCCCAGCGGGGATATTAAATCTTGTGTAACCTATCGCTCTCCTGAGAAACGCCTTAGAATTCCCGACGTTCCGCTCTTGAAACTCCTAAATATTTAATGCTCAATCCTTTTCACTTCGGTCTCTTTCACATTTAAGTATACTGAAAGTAGCACACAAAATCTTCCTCCCTACCACCCTCCTCTGCCTTTCTTTTCTGAAAACGCAATGGAAAAGCAGAATCCCGAAAACTGCAGGTCCGAAATCTCTGAAAAGGGCACCTTTCGTACAAGGACACAAAACGTATACAACACAGAGTTTTCCTTTGTTTCATAGCTGGTATCTTTACTTTTCCCGCAAGCAATTTCCTTCACTAGGACCCCTGATGCAACGACAAAGTTAAAATCCTACAGAACAAAGGCGAAATGAAATCCCCTTTGCGTGCTGCTCAAAAGTAAAAGACAAGAAGGAGCGTGATAAAGCCGCATTCACGTCGTCCTCGGCCTGGACCTCGCTGCTCCTGACGACGTGATTTTCTTTGTCCCCCACCACGTGCCGGAGCCCGGAGTCTCCATCTTCTCGGGCTGCTTCGATGGCGGCATCTCCGAGGAGAGGCCGTATCCTTTCCCAACAGCGAAGAATGCTCCGAAGTTTTGCGACACAGCCTCTACGTGGCGGCTGTGTACTCAGTGCTGGACGCAGTAGAGGTATCGCCGGACGAACCGATGCTTGTGCATAGGAAAACACGGCACGTGCCAACCACTCGTGAGCACAAGAAACTCGGATTATGGAAAGCGAACAAGAAGAAACTTCTCGGTCTCCTGAAATACTTGTGCCATCGCTTCAGAAGCAACAACAACAACAACTAGATTCACCAGTTTCGAGGCGCACGAAGGGCCAGACCACTCAGGGCAATCGTTTGCATTCCAGAAGAGCACGCAGTGGAATAACATGTGTCTTCCGTTCTTTATTCTGGCATTCTTCCTTCTCTCATTTGTTTTCGTTTTCATTTCGTTTGCGCAATCTACGGATCCCGCGTTTCGACCGTCCTCTTTCTTCCCAGAGGTCCAGCTCTTTTGGGTACTTGTTTTCTCATGCAGAATCGTCGTTTGTTTTTATTTTTTTGTGAAATTTGTTTTGTTTTTTTGTCGCTTCTCCGTCACTCTTTTGCAAGAGAAGAGAAAAGCGGCGATGTATCAAGAATGCTGAAGATCCGCTTTGCTCAGCAACACATCTCGTGGTGGAATAGTTTCGATTTTGAGGAGAACTGGTATCCTGTTTTGACTGTTTTCTATTGATTTAGTTTCGAGCTTTGTTCTTTCGGCATCCGGGGTTGTGGAGAAGCGAGAGACCTCTACGTCTTGTGGAATGTCTTCATTTCGTGGTTGCCTCTGTTTGTCTTGGCTCTCTTTCTTTTTCCTCCAATTGGGTTGAAAGTGAAAGGCGCTGTTTTATTGTTCAGAGGCACGTGTGAGGCGTACGTAATGATGATAAATAAAACGATACTATCCAGACGTGCATCAGCAGGGTGTGCACGAGCCAAACCATTCGGTAAGTTCAAGTGGGAATTCATCGGTTCAGTTACGTTCAGGTGGCAAGTAATTTTACTGTCAAAAACAACGTTAGGAGAATGAGTGGGGAGCGGCTTTTTATCTTCTTTCTTGCTTTTCAGTCTTAGCTGATAGCCGGAAAGAGCATTAGATAGGGCATATTTCCGTGCCGTCGGTTTGATAAGAGCAATTGTTGTCATAGGTAATAATAAATGCCTCGCATTGCATTTTGTTCTTGTTTAATTTATAGTTGAAGGCGTTAATGTAGTTAATAACTATAACAACATTAACATTATCTTTTACAAATCAGTTGACTAATAAAATATGCCGGAATTAGGCAATATTTGGATAGAAACTGTGGTGCCACTAATACGTGTCATAGATAGTGCTGACTGTAACGAATGTGCTTCTTTTAGTCTCTTCCAGCTATAACCTCATGGGAAGCTTCAGTATATGAAAATAAAGCGATAAATTGGTGTTTGGTGTCGATTCCTGGGTGCAGGCTATGCTAAATCCTAATCACTAGTTCACAGGAATGCAACTAGCCTATACCAATGAGTCGGTCAAAATTCCTCATAACACAGACGATCAAAATGGCGGCGTCGAATTTCGGGCTGATTCGCCTAACTCAGCCATCGCAATTTCTCAAACTCAGGTCGGCCTGAGCGACCTCCCACTAAGAATACGTCGCCAGCCACAATTTTCTCTTCGAGTGTAATTAGCCCCTTCGTAGTCCAACTCTGGAATACGAACGTGGTCTAATCAGTAAGGTGTATGTTACTTCGCTGGCATCACTGCCTCAGGTAGAAACAATTTAAGCGCAATACTAAATGAACGGAATGGAACATAATACGTGTTTCGTTAGCTTCGTCAACATTTAAAGCAGCGGTCTTGTATTAACGTTATAGTTACAGTGAATTAGGCCACTTTGTAAATAAATCAATTCACTGCCACGCATTTCTGAGGAAGAAAGCCCACACTCCGCAAATCGGCCTATATCCTGCATTTTCTTATCGGAGCTTAATACAAAATGAGCGTAATTTAGTAAGCATTGTCTTCCGTACTGCCTTGAAGTCTATAGTGCGTAGTCAGAATTGATTTGCGCTAGTCACTGAGGATTTACCCAACTTTCTTCAGCAGCACAACTATAGCATTTCTGCAACCCTTCGTCACACAACAGACGCCATGAAGGGTGCACGCAGCGTGTTGTTGGAACATTTTTAATGTCATGAAAGGGCGCACGGGGCTTTAACATGGGGTAGCTAGCTCCTGCGCGAGTCCTTCAGTTTGTGGCTCAGCTTTCTTCTACAGGTTTCTATCCTCATAACGACGTAATCAACATTTTCTACGAAACTCCTTGCCATTGTCCCCTCTGAACAAATTAGCGACAAGAGCAATTCATGTCCAACACGGCGTCTGCGTCCAGGGCTCCCTTTTCCCGGTAGCGTACGAGTCAGTGCAATCGAAGAAGAACCGCGTGTGCTATTTGTAGCCTTGTTGTAGCCTTTGACAGAATGGCACGTACCCACACTGGGGAATCGGCCAAGAATCGGGAGGTAAAGGTTGGTATTGACCTGTACATAGTAAAGGCAAAAGAAAAGAAAACGGGAGAGCAACACCGGGGGAGTCTACCACAAGAAGGGCAGAGAGAGAAAATAAAAATAAATAAATAGTAATAATCAGAAAAAAAATATAGGAGTTTGTATTGGAGAGAGAGAGAGAGAAAAAGAGATAGATTAATTCGAAAAATAATGAAGCATAAAAAAGAAAATACTGAAAGCTTTAGCAAGGCAGTCGATGAGATTCCAGCAAGAAATTTTGAACAGCGTCACAAACAGACCTGTGGCTGAACCCAAGTGTGGTGGCGCCAAATGATAGCAAGAGTGGGCTGCTCAAACTAAGGCCAAGATGCTGTAAGGGCAACTCCAGCAGTCTTCTTCTCAAAGAGGTGGAACGACGACAATGGAGCCAAAAATGATCGATAGATTCAGGCTCACGGCAAAATGCACAGAGGGGAGATAACGCCAAACCAGATCTGTACAGATAGAAATTTAGAGGGGGGATACGGCAGCTCAACCTCGTCAGAGGTACTTCTAGCTGCCGAGACTGACAAATTTTCCTTCTCCAGGAATATTTCAGATGCTGATATTCCTCCGATTTCTCTCTTATTCTGATTACGAACAGCTTTATTCTTCTCTCTCGACTGCCGCGTTCGAACTTGAAAGGAACATTCGTTGGTAGGAGAGACCATTCTTCTCACTTGCGCAAGTGATTAAAGAGAAGAACACGGTTTTAAGGTTGGGAAACAGTCTTGTAGTGTGCTTTTACTCTCCCCGTGTTGCGAAACTCCTTTATCTCAGAAGGACCTCGGACGCCATTAGAACCTTTGTGTGCGTGCATGTCCGTTCGTGCGCGCGTGCGTGTGTGCGTGTGCGTATGCGTGTGCGTATGCGTGCGTGTGCTAGTGCGTGCATGTGCGTGTTCTCACGCACGTTTTCCACACTGGGTCTTTTAGCTTTTACGTGAGCGCTGTTATTCTTTGAGAATATGCATGAAACTTTTCGCCCAAGTGCCCCTTTCTTTTTTGTGGGATAGGGACAACGGAAACTGCTGCAACCCATGTGATGATCCTTTAGTTTCTTTTTTTTTTTAATTTTATACAGCCAACTAAAAGCCTGCGACAACTTCAAGAAAAAATCTGTGCGTACTAGAAACGCTCAATGGGAGTCTTCAAACGAAGCGAAAGGCTAGACGCCTGAACGAGAACGGCTGTCTCGGCGTGCGCTGCTTCACTTTTTTTTTGCATTCCGTTGCGCTCGCTTATCTTACTTAGTCTCGCTTGTCGAAACGTTCACAAATTTATGTCAACTACGTTGCCTGCTTTCGAAAAACAATTTTGCTTTTTTGTTTTTTCGCGCGGTACCATTAAATTAGACGCGCAAATTTTCTAGTTCTCGGATTCCCGGTGTGCAGCAGTCTGAAAAGAGCGAATTCAGTCTGGTTTCGGCAGATGCAGCATATCTTCCAAGGCACGGTGTAGACGTAAACATCGCCTTCAGAAAATAGAGCTTGCAAGCCAAATTAGTGAAAAACTACGGTTAAGTTAAGAATGTTTTGGCGTCATAGCCATGAACTGCCGGCGTTTCTATATGGCGAAAAAAATCGCAGGTGGGTTACGAGTTCGTTACGCGAATAATCTGCCGCTAGCAGGCTCCTGGTCCAGAGACATATTGTAGGTGATATACTATGGAGGATGCCTTGACCTCTACGCCACCGCATCGGGGGCCTAGTGGTTATCAGACTCGCCTCGTATGGGAGGTGGGGCGGTGCATTTTCACTTGTCTGCATCCAGAGGGAGCCCGGAGTGCTATCCAGAAAGCACCGCCGAAGAAACATTTCTGAGTAACGAGCTAGGAACAGTAAGTCTGTACAAAAAAAGTTCGCGTAGAAAATATATATTTTCCGTCACATCTAAAGTGTTAAGCGGCAAATATCCACTGTGCTGACGACGCCAGTGTCCATACCATGATATTAGAGCTTTAAAACGGTAGATATGACACCGAAAAATTTGAGGCAGAAGAGTGGTGCTCAGTGACTCAACAAGCTACATTTTTTGCGCTGAAGGAAAAAATATTTTGAGGTATGCGCACGTTGCTCTTATATCCAAACTGAGCAGAAGTTGTATTGCTACACGTTCATGCTTCGTGAGTAGTCATTAATAATACACGTTGTCTGCACGACTTGTCGCATTGGTGTTAAAATAAAGATTAATTGATAAATAGAGTTCTACGCGACAAATCGAGACTGCGGTCCCTGAGGCACACCACGGGCGAAGGATTGGTTTTTACCACCTGTGGAAATTTTACGGGCACCGAAAGCTCAATGTCCGGGCGTTTTCGAAATCCGCTTGTGTCTACGTGCCGGTGACCGCCGTAACTGAAATTCAAAGCGGTACCATTTTGCAGCTGCAGCTGTTAATAGCACGTTCGACGGTAATAGTTGTCCGGTGTCCACTCCGATGTACATCGGACATGCGTAGTTGCGCGTGGAGGCCACCACGGGCGCGCTAGTGTCGCACGAGTACCAGCTACGCTGATCCAGCGTCACATGGGGGTATATAGCGTGATGATCGCAATCAGATGTCATTTCTGTTACGTTAGTCTACCTGGAGGGAAACGAACCACTCGACGCTGCTGTTCTACGTCACACTTGCCATCGAGAGCGCAAGCGGTTATTCCGCGTAGACGCGTAATGGCGCGCAGTACAGGCGACGAGGAAATGGCAGTTTCTGGCTGCGCAGGATGATGATGCAATATAAGCCGAAGCGGAGGCGAAACGACGCCGCCTGTGGCGACGTCTATGTCTCACGCAAAGCACGCTGCACCTGCGCGAAGAGTCTGAAATATTTTGCTTAGTTTCGTGCATTACGCAGCTAAGTGTGGGCATTGTCAACTTGTTCTTTGCTTCGTAGCTCGAAGAAAATTCTAGTCTGGTGCTCTTAAAGGGCAACTGCATATGTTTTAAAAATCGACGAGCTTAAAAGGGTCGAATGTGTGAAACTTCCGGGTAAAGTATGCGAAGTCCTTTTGGCCTAGCATTTGAAACGGTGACGTAATCACCAATTAAAATTGCGACGGCCTTCAAGCTTCTCTGCAGCGCACAACGCGAAGTGGGGGACGCATGATGACGTCATCAAAAGTATCGGTACATTTCCAACGCATAAACACTGTTTTGAAGGAAAAAAACCTACACCACGGAAAGCAAAGCCCGCCGAACGTTGTTTGGCAGCTTCCAACGAGGCATGGCAGGACGTGGCTGACGGCAGCGGTAATTTGAAATCAGTCGCGCTGAACATCTTCGCACTCTTCTGGTGCTTTGAGGAGAAGTGCAAAATTCAGTCGTCAATTACGTCACTGTTTTAAATGGCAGAGAAAAAAGCTTGGCAGGCTTTACCTACATCCTATATAGATTTGAATCCTTGAGTATCGCGAAGTTCTCAGAAAGTGGCGCAGTTGCCCTTTAATACTTTTCTTTGTTATTTCACGCTCAGTCACTTCCAGGAACATTATCTATCATACTTTGGATTAGGAGGCTGATTATCTTAGTATACACCTTTTCTCCCATCGAGCACATCTGAGTAGAGCCTCCATGAGACACTGCGCCGCCATGCGATGAAAAAAAATATATATATTTTTTTTTAATCGAAATATAACTCTGTTACTTTCACATTTTCGGTTTCTACACGAACGGAAATGCTGAGGTGTGAGAAAAACCTGCCGTTCTGCCCCCGGGGGCAAAGTAGAAAGGCAGTCCAGGATTCTCGCAAATGGCGGTATAAAGTTATAGCGTTATAGCCTGGTGGAATGAGATTACAGGCCTATTCAGAGTGAAACCTCCGGGCGCTTTGCTTCACACAAGCTTTAGGGCGAAGCGTGAGAGGGGCAGAAAAGCCTCCTAAACGCTCGAGGAAATCTGGCAGTCCCTCCAGTCTTTCACCGCCGACGGAGCACGGCCTTTATGTCACGCGGAATATTCACTTGCTTGGACGCTTTTCTTCGAGCATATGCGTGCTTGCGTGCGTGCGTGCTGCGTGCGTGCGTGCGTTCCCGCGCACTGTTTGAAAGCCATGCTTGAATGTGTTTGTTTTCTTTCTTCCTTTCTTTCTTTCTTTCTTTAACTATTTATATCTTTATTTCTTCCTTCCTTCTTTTATCTCTCTCTTTCTTTCTTTCTGTCTTTCTTTCTCTGATGTTTAGGATCACCACGCTTCTTATCCTTCTGCTCAAAAGCTTCTCTAACATGTTCGCAAAACAAAAACAAAAATCATACCGCATCCTGCAGCGAGTTAGTTGCGCGCGGCACCTCTCTTCTGTACTCATTATGCCAGCATTGTCTCGGTTAATTTATTTTTCTCACTTGCTTATTCTTGGGGTCTAGGCCTATTCCAGGGTAAAGTAGTAAACAAAAACTTGAACTAGAACATGGCATTTAATTTTTGTAGTATCACGGGCTGTGGCCGCACATGTCAGCCATATTGCCGATCGCAGAAGTCCTTCGAGCCCGATGGAGCCCTAAATACCGTTAATTAAATTTTTCCTTAAAGGGAACGACCAAAAGTGTATTTTCCATGTACATGCCGCGAAAGGGAATCAGCACAGGCACCGACCCGAATTCAAGTCCAAAACAAGCTAACCACACTTAGTTCACGAACACGAAGACTATCTCGCCAGTAGAATAGAAAACTTCGAAGGTATTATATAATCGCGGTGATGTGGATCGCTTTTTTTTCCTGTCACGGGCAAACATTGTTGGCCGAGAAAAGCCGAGATAGGACAGAACGTGAGCTTGTGGAAGCCTTCTATATCAAGAAGCGAGGTGATAGTTGTATTAGTGACACGTCAGTTGTTCTTCGCCACAGTGAAATGCTGTTTCTTGATGCTTATCTGTGAGAGGCGATTGTCTGCGATCAAGAGCATGGATAAGAGCAAAGGCTATTTAAACGTTGTTCCCTGAATAAATCCTGTTGAAAGTGCAGCGCTCGTCCTGTTCTCTTCCTCGTCCGTGTCCCCGTTTTGCGCTCTCATGTCTTACACGAATATGCACCAACAAGCCCAGCTCATGTCTTACACGAATATGCACCAGCAAGCCCAGCTTCAAGTACTTCTCAAACATTGTTGTCCGGCGTCACGCCACGCCACCTATTATTGGTCGCATCGGTTCGTCGGGGAGGCCAAAAAGTAAGGAAGGAAGAATGGCTCGTTCCATTATCCCGATTTCACTCGCAAACCAAGGGCAGCTTTGCACACGTGTAAGGCAGCGTGTCGACGAGCTGACATCATCGTCCTGACTGCTGCACAACACGTTGTGGTGGTTCGCATGCCCAGCTGCTGCTGAAAGCCCGGGGCGAGTTTGACTTTATCTCAATGCATAGCCTGACATACACGACAAGGGCGACACGAGAAACACAGTACGATAGCTTACTTTCACAACATCAAAAATCTGCCTCAGTAGGTGTACGTTGGATCCGTCGAAGTGCACACCCCCCATAAGCCTTGGTGGATGGAACAAGTCAGGACACAACACCTCCACGTCCCCTTCAGTCGTTCCCTACCTCTCCGGAGACAATACTCCTCCCAGATAAAGAAAACCTGCGGTGCGTCACACGAGCCCTTCTCCCACCTTGTGGTACCGACCTCCCTGGCAGCCTTCCGCGTTGGGAAGAGGTCTTGCTTCGAAGCTTACGCCTCCTTGTCGCCCTGAGCCCAGCAATAACCTGGTCGTGGCCGACACAGTACCATGTCCCTTGCGGTGACTCCGGCCCCTTCTGCGTCGCTCCCGTCTGCGAGGCGGACACTAGACACCTGCTCTGAACCTGCCCCTATTTGCGTGCCATCCGGCCGAAACACATGCTCCGGTGCGGACCGTGCACAGGTCGACCTCCGAATGTAGAAGGCTGCATATGTGGGTGGCACCACCGGACGTTACTGGGCTTCTTTTGAGAGTCTGGTTTGGTTGGTTTGGTTTATGGGGTTTAACGTCCCAAAGCGACTAAGGCTATGAGGGACGCCGTAGTGAAGGGCTCCGGAAATTTCGACCAGCTGGGGTTCTTTAACGTGCACTGACATCGCACAGCACACGGGCCTCGAATTTCTCCTCCAAAGAAATTCAACCGCCGCGGCCGGGATCGAACCCGCGTCTTTCGATCCCGGCTTTTGAGAGTCTGCCGTGTATCATAAAGCATAAATATTAATTTATGCCGGCAGGCGCGCTGCCGCAATAAAAAAAAGCAGTCGTGAAGACACTTTTTCCTCTTCTTCCTTCGTTAACCTTCAACCAAGCAGTGTTATTTCATTATCAGTCATGCTAATCGAAACTAATCAATTAGCTTCGCAGTAGAAGGAAAATAGGGGCAGTTTGCTTTTCTGCTTCTTTTTGTTTCCTTCGTACGGCTTGGCGTACTCCTTATCACGGCTGTAAATTACCCAGCTTTTTGAGCGTAAATTCTTTCTACGTTCTGCACGCCAGGTTTCCTCCCACTTTTGCATAAACAGTGCAGAGCTTCTGTGTGTGCAGAGCATCGACAAAACGGAGGGACTTCTGTGCACAATTTGTTTGAATGCATTTCTGCAACAGCTGCTCTTAGGTGCTTTATATTGTCGCGTTGTAGTGATGGCAATCCAGTAAGGAAGACAGCCACAAAACTTGGAAACGAAGGTCTTTATTTGGGCTGACTTGCGCCCGCAAAAGAACTGAATCACTCGGCGGCGGCGTAAGCAACAAACGTGCTCGTCAGTCGTCGAACTACGAATGCCCGCTGCTAGCAGCATCGTTCAATTTAAAGCCGGTAAGGAAACTTCGAGATAACAGGTCGAGATCATCTAGAGTAATCTGGAAACACGTAGATGCAGATCTTCATGGCTGTGATCAATCGAGATTAGTCCGGTCGCTTCTCGCGTCACGAACAAAAATGATAACACCCCTTTTCTGCGGCCTTGCGCGAACGAACGGACACTACAATGATACGTGGCAATATTTTTCCGGCTATACGGATTGAATTTTACCTCTCCCAACCAGTTCGAATGTCAAGGTAGCATTCGTTTTATATCTAAGGAATATTTTAAATAAATTAGCGAATATCTCTTTTCTGAAAATTTTTAATTTAGTGGCGTAGATTTCATTCGAATATGCGTAACATTCGCCTTGTCGACTTTGAAACTTTAAAAACGCGATTAATTCTTCCACACAACTCTTTGCTGTAACTACATGCAACGCTTGCTACGCGTTCTTTCCTTTCTTCCGGACCTTGCCAACCATGCGGAGACCACCACTTCCACGTCTCTTTTACTCATAACGTACTTTTTTTTTTTACTGTTAGTATAACTCATCCCATTTATTTAACCACGGGCACCAGGCACACTCCATTTTTTATGTAAAAAGTGATTTCTTTTATTGGAAGTTTTCTTCGAGCATTTTCTCCTTTTTATTCTCGCATCCCATTTGCATGGTCGAATTCGCACACTCTTATCTCTCCTATGTCTCTGCTTCGGCGAGGACAAAATCAATAGCCCTGTCCGGCGTCGCATCTGCTCTTGCGAGGTCCCGCATAGAGAAAAACAGTTGGTCTAAAAACAAAACCAAAAATAGCAGCGATCCGAAAAAAAAAATAGGAGAGAGCGTCTCGTGTAGAGAGGGGCCAGTGGCGGTGTCTCCAAATCGCGCGTTAAAAGCTCTCGACACTCCTCCCGCTTTGTCCTCGGGCGCTGCTTTCGCCTTCGTAGCCAGCCCCTCGTTCGGCCGACCGGCCACCGGCGCGTCCCTCGCAAATGGCCCGTGAACGACGCCCGAGCTCTTCCAGCGAATTCTTCCGAGTGCGCAAGCACGCTCTCTCTCTCTCCCCGCATTCGCTGCTGCGGCCCGCGCTCTAGCCTCGTCCAACTGCCTGCTGCTGGCTTGCATCGCGCAGTGTGCGCAGTCTTCTCTGTTGCTGGCGCGCGCAAGTGCCTCCCCGCGTCCAGCCTGCGGGCGCGAAGCGGGAGCTTCGGCGCTGTCGGGACGCGAATAGCATGGCGACGATTTATGCGGTAACCGCGGGAAACTGGCCCCGCGCTTTCGTGCGCGGAGGAGGCGTGTCCGCGCCAGTGTGCAGGGTGTGCGGGGTAGAGATTTGTGCCGCTACTACTACTTTCAACCGCCGTTGTTCCCAGCGCTGTCCCGTAATGTTGCGGACCACTGGCGGTGCTGTGGCGATAATGGTTATGAAAATGCCGCCCGTTTCTGTGAACTGCGAATGGGAGTGGTTAGTGCGGCGCCGTATTTTGTGATGAACATACTTCGCAATGGCCTTACAGGGTAATTTATGTTGCTGCGAAACGGGAACGCACAGGTGGGGAAACGCTGCGAACTCGGGGAGTTAAAAATGACGGTGAAGGGTTCTATAATTTGCGAAATGCGCCGGCAAAAATAAAAAAGTTGTTTTATTTAACAAGTAAAATATTTGGTGCACTAAATATTTGGTGGTATGAAATATATTTTGTAGCGTGTGCCAAAGTATAAAATAATGCCGAGGGAATAATTGAAGATCAGACCACATATCTTATGTCCACTACTGCGCGTCATGTGAGCTTTAGTCCCTAAAAGCAGTTGTCATGCTTCAGAATGCACTTTGAAATATGTTCGTGATAGCCGTTACTGTTGCCTTCGGTCAACTGAAGCATTTTATAGACGAGATCGCCATTTACAGTCCCTGTTTAACCTCTTCATGCCAACAGAAAAGTTCTGGCGTAAAGTGTGTGTCACCACCACCAGGTAATTGAAAGCTGCGCAGCGCGCCACAAGTTTGTTTCGCCTTACTTTTCTTCTTGCTTCTTAAATTTACTTTATTGGAAATTTTCTCAAAATATTGTTACGAAAAGAGAAAGTCCGAGAAGGAATGCGATAGCCTGTACAAAGAGTTTAAGAAAAGGCGTTATCCAGCCTTTAAGTAGCCAACAACGGCCACCTATTCTTCTGAACAGTTTACTGCTTCGGCGCATCCGCTTAGAATTTCAACCAGACGTAGTTAGCGTAAACAAACCGACATACAAGAAGGGTCGCATGAAGATAAAAATGCCGACGTCTGAAAGTTTTTCTCCATATTGCGCTCTTAAATTCGGGTTAACAAAGCGGCGCGATAGTCTAGAAGGATATCGGGCAAAAGCAATGCTCTGTCTGCCTAGGCACTCATATCTGCCCTAGTGGTATTAACTTTTTTAATATATATTAACGGATTTGGCGCAGTTCTGAACAAATGAGGCGTGTTAAGCTGCTCAAATTTAATGAGACCTGTTACTGTTGCTTCCAGAACTACCCTCAGCTCGGAACGCGAGATAATGAGGCTCTTTGAGAGGTTAAAGTCTTTTAAAAATAAGGTTTGAAGGAGTTTCTGGGAAGCATTTAACCTGGCAATATTTACTGGAGAAAATTTCCTCCTCTTGGGGCCACTAACTAGGGCCATTTTGGTACCTTTTCTTTCCGCATTTTCAAAGCAAAATTGGAAGGATCATACCGGGCTTCTCGAACATCAAACTTTGTATTTTATCACTAAGTTTGATCGACGGGCCCTGTGTTGTTTAATGACACTCTTTTTAGTACTTCATACTTAGGACCACACTCACTCTTATAGTAAAAAAGCAGTGATATCACCGTATGTTTTCTATGTGCAGGCTTTTTCGAAGTTCGAATTTCTATTGGCTGAGCAAAAAGCAACTGTTGATGTTTTCTTACTGCTTACAGCTTAATTCACTTCCTGAATGACCACTTCGACAAATGAATCATGCACCATAATGGTGTGTGATTGAAACGCAGATAAGAATTCGGGGAAGATAAGGAACTTCCTTGTTCTTGATTATAGGTGCAGAATTACAAAATGCCAACGAAAAAAGTTTATTGTTAAAACATTTTGAATTCCACTTCCAAGGCAATGTTTTTGCAACTAAGGCTGCGTGAAGAGCAGTTTTGCGAACCGGAATTGAATACGAATAGTTTATCTGTAAGCCGAGCCGAATGCGAATTGAATAGTGAATGAACCGGATAGAATATGAATCGAATATTTCGCACAAAACAATTATTTATGCGATACAGTGAATAACTAGCGGCAGCACTTAAACTTGCGTAATTGCAGCTGTAGCTGGTGAAAGACTCAAGAGTGATCTGCACTTTGAGGCACGCAGCCCACAATCGAATATTTTTGAATATTTACTATTCGATTAGTTCAGCGAATCGAATACGAGGATATTCGATTCGATATTAGGAAATTTCGAAAATCCATCCACCCTTATTTGGCCGATGAATATTGTAGTTTTCTATCCTGAAAAAGAAAGAATGCTTTCACACGTCATAAAAAGTTATATTCGGCTTTATGGGCACCTGGTCTATCCTTTGTAGTCACCGGGATTCACCCCTTATAACTGCTCAGCTGGTTTGCGACTTAGCAGTATCTTGGACGAGCGTTAGCATTAATGAAACTGACCCGGACATAACGAGTCACGACACCGCATTGCACTCAGTACTCTTCTTGTTCACACGGGTTATAGCAACAATGCACTCATCATACAACTATTTACCTAATGTGCGTAGTATAAAGCATTGTTCTTGCCGCAGCATAGCAGCGACTTCCATTGTTTTTAGGGCATAAACATTTTCTTTTGCTAACATAATCTAACCACGCTCATTATGGGCGTTTTATAGCGCTTAGCGTTACTGCCGCAATTTCCATGACACAAGCTAAGCATTTTTAATCAAGCAGCGCTCTACTAACCGTCTTTTAATGATTTGTCCTACGCCTGCCTTTGCTCTCTCTTCTATTACTATGAAGCACTTTGCTTGTGCACATTCCATCAAATATATTTCTGTACACGCTTTTTTATCTTTTTATAACGAGAACTGCAGTGTAAGTCAATTCACGAATGACACTCAACGAACTCGCGGGGGCACGTTTTTCTTCATTTTCTTGTCCTTCGCTTTTCGCTGGTTCCTTCAGGTCCCTTCATTGCCATCATATTCAACACCGTTAGTCAGTGACTATACTTTTGGTTATCTTTTTCGGTTTGAGCAATCCCACAGGGGAAAGTTCCTTTTATCTGTCCTGTGCTGCCCTTCGGCTTTAACTCCGGTTCATGCTCTGAAGTCAAAACGATCGCTTTCTGTAACCTCCACATTTAACCACATGCGCGGTTCGATGGGTCTCCCTACGCATGCTCCCTCCTCTGAGATAATGGGAAGCTCCTCTTTTGTTCTTTCAGTCTCGCTTTTGCGAGCGACAGAGAAGGAAAATGTATTTACTCAGCGCGGCAACTAGTTCCTCTTCCTGCCGCCATTTTCTCCGTCGCGCCGCTGCATTGCGTGCATGCCCCTGTGCAGACCCCTGCCAGGACCAGCGAGTGCCGCGTGAGCTCGGACACGCGGAGCGGTTGACGCGGTCCCCTCAGGCCAGCCCAGTCCCTTCTGCTGCAGCGACCGCAGGCGTCTTCCCTATATCCTTCCTTCCACGATGCCCTTTGTCTTTGCTTTCCTTCAACGATCGGCATTCCTTCTTCGCTTTCGCTTCCCAGACTGGTACTGTCATCGCGTCTCCGCTCATAGCTTCCAGCTACACTTATATTGTGTTCGAGATTTTTTTGTTTCCGTCTCCTCGTGATTCCATTCTGTCGTCGGCGAGGAACTGACAGGGCGTGAATTGCCACCAAGCGTGAAGAGCGGCCGGGGCTAAGGGACGGAGGAGAAGGGCCAGACGTCTTCGTCTTCCCGCGTTCTTTAAATTTTCTTGTCTCTCAGTATTGCGCACCATTTTTGCTTGGCTCTGCCTGTTCCCGGAATGGTCGTCCTTTTTCGCGGTGCTGCTGACGAGCGCGTAAGGGCGAGTCTCGGTACCCCCTCTTAAACCAGCGTCCTTCTTAAAAGAAAGAAATAGGGCATCAGAAGGTTACCAGCCGTACGGAGCCACCTAATCATTCGATAGTTCGCGGATGTATCAGGGGCGGCATTTGCCCTAGGCAAACGCCTTGGCCGCCACACTTTCTTGGCGAAAACCGATTGGAACAGTCGGTCATTTGGACACAAATAACTTTTTTTTCCTCCGTGGGCGTCGCTGTGTCTCTTATTTCTTTTTTATTCACTTCTTGCACAATTGTTGTGAAGCCTGTGTTACTTTACAGCAGCTGCTGTATGGGCTACGTATGACGGAAAAATCAAGTCGAAGTGATGTGCGCGCAGTATCTCCCCGCCGTTGCGAATCCCATCGGCGGTATGTGGTTGTCTTTTGTTGTATTTTCTGATCACTTACCTGTGAGGTAAAAAATCCTTACACCACTAGCTTCGCATTGATAAAAAAAATTTCCTGTGGCTTAACTCAGCAAGGCCAGGATATACGTAGCGAAAGGTACGTTAATATGCTCGGCGTCTAACAATTCTGGCAACCGGTTGCCATGGTTGCCATGGTAACGGTGCATGCGCAGTACTGGCCAGCAACAACCACCCGAAATGCGCCGCTGACTAGCCTAGTGTAGCTTTCGCTACAAAACCACAAATATGACAAAAAGATACCCGTATGCCTTTGGTTTCAGAGAGTGTTGGCTTCCTTCATTTATATGTCATAAGGGGCCCTTCATTTCCTTACCCTTGTCTGCTACAAAACTTAACGAGGATCTCGGTTTAGGCAGTCTCGATGCCATAGGTAGCATAACACGGACCTCGCACACCTGCTGCCCTCAACGTTCGATCATGTTCGACGTGGAGTTTGCTTTATTACAGGACGTTCTACATCCCTCAATATTATCGAAGGTGCGCTGGTAGACACTATCAAGGTTAGGCTACACGCAACACATCTACTGTATTCGTGTTGCGTGTAGCCTAACCTTGAGAGTGCACACTCGAAAGTGTAAGGTGGGACAGTCGCTGCCGTAGCTCGTGGTTTCGGATATCCTACAAGCAACATTCGGTTGTCTTTTCTTCTACTCTCTAATCAAACATCTTTCAGGTAGAAAAAAAAATAACCCTTTGTTTACTAACACAGTATGTATGAACTTTTCGCAGAGGTTACTTATGACGGTGTTACAGACAACGTAAACGGCAGCTGGCGCGATGCAGTTTCTGCCTTTCCACTTGGCTGCAGCTGCTGCGAAACTGTTTTTTCCTCCTTCACCAGGACCAGGACACTTTTCGCTAGTCACCCCACCCAATGCTAGCGTACTAAGAAATTTCCCATTGATCAAAGGTGCAGATATGATAACACGAAATTCCCCTGGGTCTTGCGTAGTTTCGGTGAGCTTTACTGGCCTCATGCAGCAGCTGCTTCAGGTAATTCCGATAGCAATTTTTAAAATGGAATTTTCGAGGTAAAAAGAAGCTTTTTGCGGCATATTGTTACGAGCATCGGCGGACGTCAAAAAATCGGCGTATCATGTTATTTGATAAAGTAATTGACTAAATTATAATAGTGGATTTCCACGCGGTACGTGTGCCACGGAGTGGCGCAATTTGATAGACGCTGTGTTGGCTCTCCGCAGGCTCCCGCGGTTTTCAAATGGTGCGAGAAATTGCGTAAATTTTTTTGGCCACAACGGTGAGCGTAATTGCGTTTTCGAAATTCTAAAAACCGATACTGCTATTACTAACGGCCGGCTGCAAATCTCTAATTTTAATCCCACTGCTCTTGGTAATACTGTTGGTAAAAGTTAACTATTAGAATTATTTTATCACTTTACCAGTTAACGTGATACGCCTGTTATTTGATCTCCGCCAACATTGCTAGTCTATGCCGCAAAAACTTCTCGTTGCCCCGAAACCTTATTTTTAAAATTAATGGCGGGCTTCCCTAAAGCACCTGCATGGTATGTCGTAACGAGCCCCTCCGTTCCCTACTCTTGCGTGATCTGCTCGTTAGGTTTCCTTACCTTCTGCTCTTAAGTGCTCTACAGTAAGCTGTGTTCTGCTATGTGTTGCCCAGTCCGGTCGTTTTTTTGTTTTTTTTTTTCATGTCCATGCCTTTTTTTGCTTCTTTCTACCCTGCTCCGTTCTGCATGCTCTTCCATATTCTGCTCTGGTGTGGCCTGGTCTGATCTTCTGCACTTCGCTCCGTTCTCTTCTGCTTTGTTTGGTTTTTTTTCTTATTGTCCCCTATTTTAGGCTCTGATTTAAACTGCTTCAGCAAGCTCTGTTTTACTCCGTTCTATTCTGCACTGGCCTGCCCTGGGCTGATTTGCTCGGCTACGCTCAGCTAAGCCCATGTACGTACCTTGTTTCGCTTTTCTCTGTTCTGTTCTGTTAGGATTTATTTGCGAGGCTCCCTCATGCCCTATTTGTATCTTTCTTCTGCGTGTTTTGTTCTCCCTACAGTTTTTTCTTTTATTCTGTAAAGTTCTGCGTTTCTCCGCTCGGCCTTCGTTCCAGTCTTTTTTGTAATCTTGCTACGCTCAGTTATGCTGTTCATTCCACTGTTCCATAGTCAACTACGCTGCCTCCTCTGCTACACTGTACTCTGCTCGGTTCCAGACAGTTCTATACAGTCCAGTTCTCCTCTGCACTGTCCTGCTGTCCTGTGCTCTTCTTTCTTGGCTCCGTTCTCTGTGCCCAGCTCGCTTCTGCTATGGCTCTTGTTGCTGTGCACCGGTCTGCTTTGCTATGTTTTGTCTAGCTCTGTCGTACCGCGTAATTCCTTGCATTCCTTTCCTTAGTTTTATTTGATCTAATTTAATATGCTTTGTCTTGCTGTGTTAATTCTTGCTGTTGCTTTAGTTTGCTAAAACTTTTTACGTTTTATATGGCTTCAGTCATTTATATACCAATTAAACATGATTCGAAACAAAACCTGATTAATTCACTTATAATGGGACCCGTCGCACGAGCTTTTAATTGGCATCCGTAGTGCATCTCTTGTCGCTTCAGTTGAGGATAAGTGCTGATTCTGTAATCATCTCGTTTTCGGTGCTGCATTGTGGAGCGTACAGTGGTGAGCAGCCTTGTCTAGAGCGCTCGGGCGGTGCACTTCCTTGCAAACAAATCCATGGGCGTCCGGAGGGGGGGGGGGGCAAGGGGGGGCGGCTGCACCCCCCTGGAAAATCACTCACTCGAACCGTGAGTGATGGCCGCACACCAGGGGCGGTGGTGCGCTCAGCCAAAAGGGTAAAAGCAGCCCCGCTTCGACGCTTGGTCACATCTGCGAAATGCCGCGTCCGGGCGCGCGTCGTTCCGCCGTTTTCAAACCACGCCACCGCCAGCTCTGCTGAAGGACGACCTGTTGCAGACATGCAGCGGCACCGGCGAGCATGTGTTTCGAGATGGGTGTCTGTTTCTTTGATCTCTAGAGAGATAGCGACACGGAGGCAGACAGTGCACAGGGCACAGGTCGCTCGCTATAATCATACGTTCGTACGCCGGCCACCGATGAATTCTTGAGGGAGGAAGGACAAATCAGCCGTGTCCACCCCCGCTTTGTCGGGCTGCTCAGGGGCAAGCGGGCGACTAGTTGGCGCCGCCGCCGCGCGCTGTCTCCTCCGATCCACGATAGAGCTCGGTGCGGTAGAAGCGCCGCTTTCAGAACCTTCGGCAAAGGGGATTAGCTGCTTTTGTTCACGGCGACGCAGTCTCCAGAGGCGCCCCCACACCAGCGTTCCTTGCGTCTTCTCCGAAAACCAGCGCCTTTGGTCAACGCAGCCCGATGGCGCCTGCCTGGCTCGCCTGTCACCTCTGGCTGGGCCTCAAATCACAACAGCGCCCATGTACTGTGCGTGTCAGTGCATGGTAAAGAGACCCAGGTGGTCGACATTATCCGAAACTCTGTACTACTCCGTCCCTCATAGCCTGAGTCGTTTTGGGGCTCTGAACCCCATAAAAGCACAAAAACAAATTTTCCGGCCGAATTAGTTGCGGGTGTCCCTTCCCCTCGGAAGTCGCGCGGCGTTCCTTACACCCCAAAAGTGCGCATTCGTGGATATTGTGGCAAGTAAGCCCTTGCACGTGTGCGTGCCTCTGTGTTTGTGCTTCGGTGTTTTTTAGTGGCGGGTTGTCAACGAAGGTGAGAACAACCAAGACAGCGGACGAGAAAACGACGAGCGGCGAGCAGTGTGTGTGCGGTTGCTCGACTGTGCGGATGCGCGAGCAAGATGGAGCGAGGTGTATGAAGCTGCGAGCGTGCATTTATCTTGTAAATAAGTTTTCGTTGTATATATAGTCATCTTTTGTTTTCAACGTACTCGTTCAACCATTTTTCCAATCAATATATATGATGACTGTGCACTGAGAGCGTGTAATGAAGCACAGAAATGAATTTATCACCCGTGTAACTACGCAATTCGCCCAGAAAAATCCGAGGCGCCTACAGTTGCTGTTCAAGGAAGACTGACTGAGTGACTGTAGTTGCGTGTTTGTGAACATATTGCGCTGTGTGCTGGTCATCAATTCGGGTGAGTCGAGAACCCGTATGCAGTAAGACTGAGCACTTCGAGTATTGATAGTATCTTTTTGCATTTTTATTAATTTTAATTGTTTCTTTGTTGATAAACTCCAATGTATCTCTACAATCCGCGCTTTAATTTGCTGCTTGTAATTTTCTTTCATGTGTGTATTTTACTTATTTTTTATTTATATATAAATAAATAAATTTACTCCGCAAATAGTGCCTTTTCGCTACGAATATACCCCCCCCCCCCTCCGGCGCCAACAACCAATGGCCCCCCCCTGCAAAAAATTCTGCGGACGCCCTTGAACAAATCCATATTTTGTGGCAGCCTCTAGGGTCCAGCTGCAACGCTTGCACGGAAGTAGCGCCAGATAGCCTCGTAAACAAAGCAGGCACGAAAACTTTGCCCTGTAATGAGGGGCTGCTCTCTAATTTCGGTTTTTGTTACCAAGTGCGCACTGCTCAAGCGCTCTAGACAAGCCTGCTCACCACTGTACTCTCGATTATAATTAGACAGTCTCCGTCTCGGCTGTTTAGCAACCGCTGTGCTGTCTGACGTATTTTTTTACGTTTGTGTTTGTTTGTTCGTTTTTTTGTGTGCAATGAACGCCGCCAAATGCATGTTTTGCTTAACAAATAGTTGATGCATTTCCTTGAAAGGAGAGTAGGAAAGCAATAATTCACATGCAAGAAAACTCATCAATGTTTTCAGCACTCTTTGAAGCACCAGGTAATCCCAAAGAAAGAAGGCTTGTTTACTAAAAGTTTGCCTTTTACCGGTAGTTGAATTAGCAGCCCGTTATGGTAATGGGCGTGCATTGATCGTTGCAATCTCTGCTTAACAATGCAATTTAGGACGTCGAGATATGAACAAAAGCACTGAAAAAAGCGTGTATTGCAGTGAAATTTGTTGAACTAGCCATGAGAAGTGAATTAGGCATTCTATAGTTCTGCTGTACAATAAAAACTTTTAACAAAATCTGCATCTTTGTCGTAACCTGCTGTTCAGTTTAGGCTCTTTCAGTTCAATGCGCTAAATTCCCCCATAATGAGAAATCATCGCCTCAGTTGTTCCCTTTGCCCAGGCTACAAGTAAGTTAAACAAAGGAAATTTCCTTCCGTCCATGAAATGAGCCTTAAACTGCAGTTGACAAAAAGATAATGTACAACCTAATTCTTGCTATGTTTTCTTGCAGCCGTCAACCAGGAGTTCGACGTGCAGGTGTACGACGAGTTCGTCATAAAGGGCAACACCGGGGTGCTGCGCTGCCAGATACCCAGCTTCGTTAAGGAGTACGTCACGGTGACGTCCTGGGTGCGAGACGATGGCCTTGTCATCCACACGGACTCAGATTCAGGCAAGCATGTTTTACTTTGTTTTGTTTTTTTTTACATGAATGCATTGCATGCAGGTCACTGCACTCACATCTAGTATTTGGTTTCTGCTTCACTAGTCTTATTTCATAATACGCGGCTTCAGCAGTTGTTGAAAGCAAGCCGGTGTAGTTTAGTTCAGACAGGAGCTGTTGTTCTGTTGTGAATGTTTCAAGATATGCTGTTGTTTTCGACCAGGTCATTGAGTGTTCGCTGGGCTCCACTCTAAACAGTCGCAAAGAACGTGTTGTTCTGGCCTATGAATCAACTCTGTCGCCACTTTTCGATATCTTCGGCGATGATTACAACAAAAATAATGGATGATCAATGCGATGGGTGAGGTAGAGTATGTGTGAGCATTCGGACGGAGCAGCCATTGCCACTGACGGATTCAAACCGTGCGAGCCGGTGACGTGTCAACTCCGTCAAACTGCGTGTGGCAAGCCGTATACCCCCGTTCCACTATCCCCATCAAGTCCACCAATCACAGGGGGGCACTACGTACCCTTCTCCACTCTTTCCACCCTCCCCTCGCCGCCTCCACCTTCTCTTCGTCTACCCATTCACGCTTTCCCGCTTCCTCCTCTGTCCTGAAAGTGGAGAGGAGGATTTCACTCTCTAAACTTTGCCCCTTGCGAACCGAGGCTTCAGACGGACGGACGAACAGATGACTCCAACATGTGGGTTCTAATGCCAACGCATTTAAATTGGGAAATGTAACGGGCAAGGTGAGTGTTCAGTCTGGATACTCAGTGTCGATGCCAAACGCGTGCGCTATTCCCCCGCTGCCATACTGCCACATTTTGAGAGACTTAAAGCTTTGTAAACAAAACTATCGCTGCATTTCGCATATGATGCCTTCCCTTCAACAAAAAAAAAAATTGGAGGGGATACTTAAGCTAGCACGTAAGGGTATGACGGGATAGCGTTGATGAGTTAATGCCCATACATGCAGAATTGACCATTCTCTACTGAACATTCGTAGATCCCTAGGAGTCCTCATACCAATCCAGGCGTGGTGTTGCAGTGTTTAAGCGATGCGCCACTGCCCTACGATGGCAGTGCTGCCACCGGTGGGGCTTGCGCGACTCAGGTTGCTCTTGCTGAGTGCCAGCTGCCACTATGAGCAGTTTGCTCACAATCCGATGGGCAGGTTGTGATGACGCCACAAGGTTACACGACCTAGGTGGCCTACCTGCCTCCTAGGTTACTTCTCTTGGAATTTTTCGCGCATTTTTCGTTGATGGTCAACGACGCCGACGGCGAGATCGGATTTTCTGCGATTCGAGATCCTTAACGCTATCGCGTTAAAAGCGTTAGCATTACACACCCATGTTGGAAGAATCTGTCCGTGAATGTGAACACGCTGAACAAATAGTATGTGACCGAGTTTCACCGCAAAAATGAACTAGGTCCCGCTTGCACTCACAAGTTATCCATGCAGCTGCAGTCGAAGGATTATGCCTCCAGGCACAGATAAGTTCCTAGGATACCGTAATTAGAGCACGGTCACCGCTAAAATTTTAGAGCTTGTGAGTATCGAGACCGTATTTTTATGCGCAAGCCTCTAGTGAGCGAATGAATCGCACATCCTCAGATATCAACGTTAACACGGAGATTTTAAGGTTTCATTTGATAGGAGACCTCTGAGATTGCATGGTTGAGGGTAATGCTAAGAACAGGGGATACATTATGATAGTGGAAAATGAACTACGCCGTTACCTGCCTTCATCCAACAAAATCTTATATGTTTGTATCGGTGTGTGTAACGAAACGTTCTTGTTAAACATGCCCAGATTTTCTATGCTTGTTAAACATGCCCAGATTTTCTAACTTTCATTTGATTCGGGAATCGCAATGCCGGTTTAAGGCGCATTATAGTTTCAGTTCCGGCCTAGAAACAAGGCAAGCAAGGTGGCGGATGACATTGGGATGCGACAAGGCTCAAGTTCTTGCATAATGGCAGTGCGACAGAGCACTTTGTACGCTTACCATATGCCGCTAATATTATTTTCCAATTACGTTCACTATTATTATGCTCGTTCATTGATTCCTAGATTTCATTGCATGATTTATCTATTTTTGTTTATTGACTTGTTGGAAAGGTTTTTCTTTCCGTGTAAAAGGGACAGCTGGGCTTTTCTTTACAGCCACACTCATTAAAGAGGTAAATGAACCGGCTTAACTAGTTCGCTTTCACAACGCTAAACTCTCATTCTTAAGAGGGCACCAACACGCAAATATGAGTAATGGTTGCACTGATGTGTTCGCGACGAGACCAAAGAAAGTGTGAACCGGTCCGTTCAGCCGGCACCGAACCGGAGGGAAGCGTTTGAATCCATCAGTAGCACCAAAAGCAGAGTAGAAAAAGAAAAACAACCTGAAGTGCGATGAACACTAACAGAAGGAAGGCCAAGAACGGGGGAATGCCCACGGCTTCGAGTAAAAAGAAAGCGTTTCTCAGCTGAGTATGATCAATGTTCGGCCGTAAGTGCGCGTAGCAGGCCGACGCGAATCCGTAGAATTTCATCTTCTTTTTGGTCCCGGCCACGTGCGAGAACGAAGCTGGCGAGATTTTCTCGAGATGGGTGTTTCGGACGACGGCGACGACGACAGCGTCTCAACAAGAAGAGCCGCTGCAAATGGAAGGAGCCGTATTCCTATATTCGGGAGGAGGCTTTTATCTGGGCGCTTCTATCTGCTTTTTCTTGTCTGTTTCATGGCTCCGAGAGTGGTAGGAGCAAAGCTTGGTCCCAGCTTCAACCCCAGCTGCAGCTTCGCTGGGCAGCTTCGCCGTTCTTGAGCTGTTCTGCGGCACCTCTTAGTTGTGCATTCTCTTATTCTTATTATCACTTTATTCTTCTTTTCTTGCATCATCTGTTCATCTGCCGGACGCCCAATCTCAATACCAAAAGAAACCATTTTAGATACCAGAGCCGGCCATCTCTCAATGCTGAGGTTCTATTACCACTAGAGATTTTTCCTGTTTTCCTTTCTCCTGTCACAGGCGAGGGACTGGTCCCTCAGAAAGGTCCGCGTAGTATAAACCTGCCGCTTTTTGTCACGTAAATTTTAAGTGCTACTGTGATCCGTCCTGCGCAACTTCGATTCCTCGGCGTTTCTATTGGCTGAATTGCAAAAGAAAAAAATTTAGTAGCCGATATATTACTGGAAAAGGACTACTGTGTTTGACTGTCGTGGTTTACACAGATTTATTTTCTTCTCTTAGACAGGTTTAAACCAGCTGTAAACCGCATAAAAACTTTGTGTTAGTTTTTTACCAAGATAACAGAACACTCCTGCGACGCTTTAAAACTGTTAATACGTGGATATGAACAAATCATGAAACATGGAACACAACGACCACTTTCTTATCTATAAATATACCAGTGTCATTCATTTCTGATAGATGACGCTCTTAACAAATACTTGTTTGTCGACATATTCTGTATTTCGCAAATATTTTACTCACTCTAAGATAACACAAACAAAATAATCACCACCGGCCACGTTCGTCTGTTTTCTTGTCCATTGTTCTGTGGAATGAGATAGTTTTACTTTGTACGTTGTGTCTCTTCCTCGTCAGATATAAATAAAATAAACGATGAAAATAACATTGAAAGCGTATATAAGTGTGCGCCTAATAAGGTGTTCATGGCGCGTATTGCAAATCGACAACTGCAGGTCCTCGAAACTGCGAGCCCCAGGAATTTTGATTGGTAAACTGTAAAGAAACAGTAATGCCTGCTGATCACATCTTTAACAAGAAAAGTAAGTTTTGCAAATTAAAACCAGGCGTAGTTGAATGCTCCGCAATAATTTCGGACAGCGCTGGATCCTTAACGGCACCAAAATATTTTAACAGTTTAACTGCAGCCCGATAAAAACTAAATGCATTGCACGTCTTAAGTCTTCAAGGAAGTGGACAGGGCGCATCGTTGCGAATCCGTGCCACCTGAGTAAGGACTCCACACTGTTGGCAGAAACTCCTCGCGCGTGGTACGAACACGGAGTAACGCTTGGCGAGCTCCTACCTTACGCTTATGGCTAAATTGCAGCGGGTGGTTAACTTTGAAGCGATGCCATTTCTACCGAGCTTGAGGCTCCGCAGTTCATAGTAACGTCATAGAAAATAAGTATGCTTTAGAATATTTTCATATGACCGAAGCGAGGCAGGGAAACCGTACTGGCACCTTAGAATTAATCTTATGCTGTAAACGGGGCTTACTGCTCTTGCCTTTTCTGTAAAATGTGTAAGTTTACAACCCAGAAGACATGCAAACGATCGTTTGGTCAGGTGCAATAATACCTGTCACTATGTCATCTTCATTGCAATGTGAAACGCAGAAATCGAACACGACAGCACTATTGGCCGACAGCTCAGTTTACTAGTCGTATTTGCTACAACAATGACGTGATAATAAACTATATATCTGCACTGACCATAGTTTAGGCGAATTTATAATGATGTCTTTATCAACCGTCATATCAACCCTCATCATGAACGGTTCTTTGTCCAAACAAATTGAAGCTAGTGCTCAAAAAAAAAAATTTTCCTTTTCACCACTCAGCTGTTTATCGGCTATTTTTATTATTCCGAGTAAACACCTCCATCGGCAAACACGGTACAGCGGCGATCACAGTGCTCCACACATGTGTCTGCAGCTGCCTGAAGTTACCGTGTTTAGTTCCTTGGCGTCATTTACGAGTAACCTGGCACTATCCTATGCATCGCGGCTAGCCTCTTACGCCCCAAAAAGTTCAATCGTGCCGTTAAGGTAAGAAAAAGCTTCGTCAACGTGCCCAGTTCAAGCGCTCTCGACGAGCGATTAAAGATTTTAAAGTCATCACCGTCTCGTCGAAGTCGTAGCACTAGACTACTGCGGCCACTTTGAAACGAGCTTCGTGCTGCCGAGCCCATAGGTACAGCCGCCCGTATACTTAACACGAATGACGAAAACCGTGGCTTAGACTGACGCCAGCGCCACGAAGCGTTATTCGCTGGGTGCCAGATCATACTCTCAGTGCGCAGTTCGATTTGACTGCTTTTTCGCCAGTGCCGATCGCTGGCTGTACACAGCCGAGGCCCAGACACAGAGTAAGTGGTACTTAGTCCAGGAGTCTAGTGCTGGCCGCATTGCAATTCTCCGGAAACTACTGTCAGGGCTGGCGAGCGCTCACACGTTCAAGCAATCCCTCCTCTTCGTTCGGAGCAAGAGTCCGAAGCGGCCCAGGCGGACAATCAGAGGAGCGGGGAGTCCATGCGCTGTTGTTGATGAGACCCCTCGGCGACACATTCGCTGCCAGGCCAAACCCTGGTCACCTTGTTACGATTTATACGCTTCAGAGGCGACGAGCGGCACCTAATTCTGAATGCGGCTGGGCACGTCCCATGAGTCGCACACAGAGGCAAACGTTATAGGCAGCGGCGCCATGGTATGGAGTCCAGGCTTGAAGCTATTTTGGAAGTTGTTTGCCATCGCTGAAGGGTCTAGATAGGTGACCTGCTGCCAGGGCAGCTTCGAAGCGCGGGTGATATGGCCGCGCTGTCAGGAAGATTGATGCGGCTTGTATGCGGACGCGCTAACTTGTCCGTTCAAGTCTCTTAACAGCTCCGGCCTCCTAAGTTTCTGAATGGTGGCTTGCGCCATCTAAAAATATTGCAAACTAAAAATATTGTAACCAAGCAAGCATCGTGTTCTGGGCTCTTTATCTCAGTATACAATCTCCGGTTTCGAGTAGGTTCAGAAATTATAGCTCCAGGTGGACAGGCAAAGCGCTCTGAAGGTGCTATGACCTTTAGGGATTTCATAATCTGCGAAATACGTATGTGTTCTGTAAGTGTGGCAGCAGGGAAGGGGAAGGGCGTTGGAAAAGTATTACTGGGCTGCACTAATGAGCGGTTTTTTTTTTCTGGCCCCGCATCATCATGCAGAATAGAATGTCCTATGTTAATATAAAAACGTCATTCTGGTCATCAATCAAAGTCCGTAATTTTGGGAGAAATCTTTTTTTTTTTTTTTCCTAGGATACGTAGCAGCCTCTCTTGCAGCGCAAGGCGTCAATAGACAGAGAAAGCCGTTTAATGCGACCAGCCTCCATAAAGCAGTTGTCCGTCTCTCAGACGCTAGTTTCAGCTCACGTGCTTGTGATCGCGTAATCTTTTTCGAAACACGCTTGATGACAGCGAGCCGCCTAATGGGCCCTTCTGTTCTTCGCTTCGCCTAAGTGCTCTGCGCTCGGAGCGTTAGGCGGCGCTTTTGAAGCAACGGAGCCGCGAATCACTCCAGGTGCCATTTCTGCGGCTCGCAATCTGCGCAATCTCATCACCATTCATTACCCCGTCACGACTTTCTAATGGAACGGCGGGAACTCCTCTTTTTTGTTTAGTTTTTTTCCTGAAGGAGCGCCTATGAAGTGTTGGGATGGAACACCTTGCGTCTTACATTTCTTCTTTTAGACGTGAAAGGATACGAGCCTTTAATGTGAGCTGATGGTGTTAAGACGCTGCGTGATTCAAACCTTGCGTCACATCGCCGTTAGCGTGACCTGCTTGCATTTTACCTGAGAGCCCGGTAGACTTACTTCACGATCGGCGCCCGGTGCGCAAATTGGTCACTCCGGTCTCTATTTGGGCCTTATTCGAAATGTCATTAAATGTCACTTGTTAGAAGTGTGCTTTGCAAGCTTCTCCTGTAGTTCTTTCTGGGAACTTTAATACAAGAGTGGGCAAAGACATGGACTTTGTTATTAAGACGCACCATTGCCGTCACTTATCCCTTTTGATCATGTGGCTAGCACATTTTTCTTCACCAAACACCATCATTCGGCGTAAATAATGCAACCTGTTTGAAAGCACTAATTACATTCCTCAAATATTGCCAGACATTTTCATGCATATGTCAAGCATTGCTTGTGAATTTCGAAGGAAAGTAAACCAGTGTGTGTGACAGAGTACGATATTTCGCTTCGAAACGTAGTGGTTTTGCATTAACACTATTGCCGTGAACTAGGTGAGGCACAGTTCAACTAGTACTGGCAGAATAAAAACATTGATTAGCAAAAAGAAGTACAAACCTTTTAACGTTTTTTTTTTTTTTTTTTAACGCAAAAGGGCAATCTTAACCTTCACTTCGCACTTTTTTTCTTCGCATCCAATCCTGAGCGCGATATCATTGCAGTTTGAGTGCATCGATGCCAGAGTCACTTCTAAATTTTTATCTCAACTAAGACTTCGATGCTTGCCACCAGTATTGAACAGTTTCAAGCCAGAAAAATGCGACAATTATGCTTACCTCAAAGTTATTTTTGTTTCTAAATTCAATCCATGCCTTAGAATGGCGCTCATGTCACCACTCCGTTTTCTACCGAAGTTCACTGGTTCTGGTTGTTGGCAACGAAATTTTTACTACAATCAACCGTTTTGACAGGTGCCCGCTGTGTTTTAAATGAGGAAGCTATGTGAGTACTTTCATTCTAAGAAGCGTCAAGTTATTATCGCGTAAATATATTCTTCGTCTCCGCCTCGTCATTTCGGAGCTTGCGGAAAACCTCCATCTTCTGCGTTCTTCGACGCAGACTTCGTCATCAGGGAGGAAGGAACAGTTGTAAGAGAGAGAGAGAGAGACTCTTTAATGAAGAGCAGAGAATTTAAACAGTTGTAAGCCGCCGCAGAACGCTTCTTCTAAACTCCTATCCAGGACTCTTCGAGCGTTTGCGTAGGTTATATGTGTAGTTAACAAAGATGTAGCAGAGCCTTTACTAACTACTTAAAGTGGGTAGTCACCTGGACAATACCTGTAAAGGGATGGATTAAGTAAGGGATGAAATAGAAATGGACATAGATATAAGGTGACATTTACGCTTGTTTCCGCTGAGTATCACTACTTCCACTACATTACTTAAGCGCACTAAATTATTCGTTTTTACTGTTTGTCGACAGTCCTGACCAAGATGTCGCCATACGCCATTTCTACATCAGTGGGCTTGATCAGAGCGACGACCTGCTAAATTTTTTCCTTGGAGCCGATCTCTGCTCACCATTCTCATATTCTTTGTGAATGCCCAGTGTAAAGTTCTGAAAGACATTCTCTACGCCGTGCGTTGGAACACAACGATTCACGCCCGCTAACAGTGTTCAAGATTCTTGGACACTGGCCGCGGAGATCATCGGTGGTGAGGGCCTGCCAGGCCTTCTTGCGGTTCTTAAGAGCGTCGGGCCTGCACGACAGGCTGTGACTTTGCAGAAGCTTTTCCGTCTTTCTTTGTCTTCTCTCTCCCTTTCCTCCCTCACCTTTATATCCCCTCATCCCTTTCCCCCAGTGCAGGGTAGCAAAATGGCTTCAACTACTGATGATTAACCTCCCCACCCTCCTCCTCCTCTTCCTTCTTCTCTGAATTTCCTCCGGCTCCCAGCGTGACAAGAAAGTGCTCGATCTCTATTTATTTCATTAAATAGCGTTGCGTTCTACCTTTTGTTGATTTTTTCAAACTGGAATCATTTCGTCACCCAGGCGGGCGCTTCACGGTGTTCCCATCCGGAGAGCTCCACGTCCGGAAAGTGGACCCTGGCACTGACAGTCACCGCAAGTACTACTGCCAGGCCAAACACAGGCTCACCGGGAAGGCATTCAGGAGTTCAACGGTGGCCAGGCTCATAATTATCGGTGAGTTGTCCTTTAGACGTTTTCGAAACATCTCGTAGCTGAATAAACAGATTCACAACAGCGCTACGGAACAAGGACAGAAGGAACACGAAAAACACAGGACGGGCGCTGACCTGTCAACACAGCTGACCTGTCAAATTTTCGACCTGTCACAGCTATAGAAAGGGGACACAAACGCTTTCCGCCAGTAAACTTGAAATGGCTCATCCTTCATTGTGACCGTTGCGAAGTTTAGATCGAAATCTCTAATGTTTTTCAAAGCACTTATTTTCGTTCTAAGCACCCAAACTCTTTTCTTGTTTGTTTCTTTTATCACAATAGAAGAGCCAAAAACAAGCTCTGGAAAACTAGTTAAATAAAAATTATTAACCCTCGATTTTTTTTTTTGCCCTTCATAATCAAGGGGCACAAAAGAGTGTAGATACTAAAACTAGATGCCGAGATGCCGAGCACATGTCATCGAAATATTTTTATTCCACTCGTTTAGGTTTTCGTTTTATTTTGAGCTAACTGCTTCAGAGACTGATATACGGGGCACTATTCAAGCTGTCTTCATCTGGAAAGCACCAAAAGGATTCCAGACAAAATTTGGACAAGTTAATGCTTACTGCCGTTAGTTTCTTTATCGGCATCCATGTATCGTCTCATCAGAATGTGCGGGCAATACCCAACTAATAAGCTTCAATTTTCCTTTCTGTCACAGTGAAACTGTAATTACGTAATCCTAAATGTATATCGGGCTGTATTCTAATATACGAAAATAGTTGTGTCAGGTGGTCCGCATGAGAGCGTGTCCATACCCTTTCATCTTCGAAAAAAAAATCAGTTTCAGTTTTATTTTCATCATAATTTCCGGCTTTAAATGCGCGATGTCTTGCATATGGCCTCCCTGTTACTAAGCTGTAAAATAAAGCAAAAACTTTCCGACTTTTAATGTCGCCACAATCGATATCCTCTCTCTGCAATATGCCCCCAGTCCGCTCCAAATTCTCCAAAGGGCGTTCGGTTCTAGCACTCCAGTTACCTCGCGATTCGAGCATTCCACGCCTTCCACATCGCCAGCCATATCGAACAAACATTCGGCGCATATGACACTCTCGCAAAACGTATAAGCCACGGGCCCCTGGCGTCATTAGCGGCGGGGGCGGCGGCATTTCATCGCGCCATCAGGGGATCGCTGTGCGCCGTAGCTCGCTCGTTGTTTTGCCTCCGACCGAGCAGTGGCGCCATTTATTATCGCCGGCGGTGCTAATCCCGGCGTTTATCGGCCCGGCACCACCGCCGGTAGCAGCAACAGATGAAGTGTGCGCGCGCTTGTGTGGGTCTGTATACGCCGGGCGGCCTCATGCAAATTCGGGTGAGCGCTGCTAACTCGCCGAGGCCCGGGTCAGTCTCCGGGGAAATTGGCGGCGCAGGCGGCGACCGGCTCCACCCCTTCCCTCTTCCGCTGTGCCCCTCTGTTTTCTTCTGTCTCTTTCTCCTTCCTTCTATCTCTCTTTTCCCCCTTTCGTTCCGCATCGCGCTGAGTCCAAACGAGTACCGAGGCCGCGCGCAAAGCTGCACACTATGCTGCCGCGCCACATTCGCTACCAAATTGATTTTGCTCCCAAGCCATCCCCGTCCTTGTCGTGGTGAGGAGAATGCTGTAGGCACGCGTGAGAGGAAGTGAGGTGGAGGAGGGTGGGCGGCTCTCGTGCGAACAGGAGCATCAGCCCTGTCGAACCGGTAATGATCATCAGCGACGACGGAAACAAAAATTGCGGCCCGCGATGTAATAGGACTTCCCCTCGATCCCAAGTCTCTTTGTTCCTTTCTCTATCTCCCTCTCTCTTTCTCTTTTTCCCTCCCTGTTCTGTCGTTCACTTTTACGAACCACCGCTGCCGCTACAAACCTGCCTGCCCGCCTTCCTGCCAGGATGCAAATTTTCATTCGCGAAATATGCAGATGACTTTTGCGCTCGCGCAAGCAGCTTTTGTTTCTCTCGCCTCCGCCCCCCTGCTTTTTGACGCTATTGGCCCTCATCACCTCCGCCGCCCTCTCTCCCGAAAATTAAAGAACAAGAACGCAAAAATGAAATGCTTTCCGGCTGCGAAGACTTCTTTCCACCGTTTCTTCTGCTTTTTTTTCTGTCTTTTTTTCATTCTCCGAACCCATTATTCAAAGAGGCATCATCAGTGTTATGCGTGTCATTGTTCGCCACTCGGTTCTGCTCATTTACGTTCTTTCCTTGTTATAGATCAAAGTTTTCTGGTTAGTTTTTTTTTTATTATTATTATAATCTGTTTCTGCCAGCCGACAACGCCTTTATGCATTCCTCTCGACGCGTTCTGACGGCGCAAAAAAAAAACTGCGCAAAGAACTGAGAACAAAAAAAAAAGACCAGTGGAGCTGTTTCGCCGGGCATCTGGGAATATGAATGCATAAATCTCGGGTTAGATTTTTGGCGCCCGCATCGAGAGCCTGCGGTATTGCAGGCTTAACGACCCTGGCTACCATGCTGCGGTTTTCTTTTGTATCAGGACATGCGCGAAACTTTCGCTGTTCCGTAGTCTGGTACGCGCTAACGTTACACTTTGGCGGCCTCCTTTTCTCGGTGGTATGTTTTTCCTTACTTTTGCTCTCGAAAATGGAGATCATTTGGGCTGATAGCGGGGAGCCCCGCATTCAGACTTTGAATATGCTTCGAGAGTGTTGTTTCCCTCGTTGTAGTTCCAATGAAAACCGTCGTGTGGGTCTGCCAGCCATATTGCGAGTGCCTCTATCGATCCGCCGCTATCTGTGCTTGTGGAGGAGTACGAGTGGAGAGGGAGAGGAGGAAGTGCGAAGTGCATAGTGAAAATAAAATACGCGAAATAAACTGAGTCAGCCTTCGCTGCTAGGGATTGCAAAAACTGTGCTGCTATCTCTTCACTCCAGCTTAACGCGCTCTGAGCCCAATAACGCTTGATGTGTGTTGGGGAGGTATTCAGTAAATATTCATTACGCAACCCCCGCCCCCCCTTGCAGAGCCTATTTCCGCTGATAGCTTTTAATATCCGCCATCTTCATGGTGTCCGAAATCAGCGAAATATGCACGCTATTTCGCAGATTCGTTTTTTTTTTTTCTGATAATGAATATGCGTTGTTTTTTCTTCGTTTACTCTTTGTCAGAAACACTTTGCAGCTTCGGTCTTACCCCCGTGGAACGAAGTCAGTCAAAAAGAATCTATATGGGCCTGTTACAAGCGGATTCTCGTTCTGGTACGCCAGTCATTATACGCTTTCAGTCACTGCTTATGCCTTTAGTTACGCCTCGAAACGATTTCACGCGAAGGGTATTGATTAGAAATAAAAATAAAACAAGGATGAGAACAGATGTACGTTTACCCAGAAACTATGGAAGCGCTGAAAGATTAGTTGTCTGTGCTGATACAAAAATGCGGTTTCAAAACATTTTCAACGTATTTTTGTTTGTTTTTTTATCGCTCCTGCTCGATTTTCGCTGATTTGTGTTATCTCGGCGTCTACTCTCTTTCCTGTCCGCTGATTTAACCGCTTTCGCTTTTAATACATGCGTCGTCGAGGGACGGTAAAGCCCCACCTCGATGGACACTTCCCAGGCGTACACGCGAAGCGCCTGCGCGCCCAGCACGCCCCGCGACGGGCGTCGAAAAGTGGCATTCACCTCCATGCTCCTGGTGCTGGCTCGCTCCCCCTCCCGAGCCGACTGAAAGAATGTCAAGCCGTGAACAAAACATGGTTGGGGGCGCTGAAAGGACGAATTAAACCGCGAAGAAAAGTTCGGGGAACACGAAGCTATGAAGAAAAGAGTCCTCGAGAGCCCCGCGGTCCTCCGATTGTTGTCAACCGGACCCCGCTTCCGACGCGCGCGCTAGCGCCCGTGCGCAGGCGCCGATATCTGACATGCACAAATATCTGCGCCCCGCTCGCGCCTGCTCGCGCGTAGCGCCTCGCGCATGCGCAGACAGGCTCCAGCGTACGCCCGTGCGCGTAGGCGCTCCGCCCGTACGCCTCGGAAGTGTCCATCGAGGTGGGGCTTAAGACGCATACTGCCACTGTCGCTGCCAGCATTCCATTCTATCAACAAGAACGCGATGGTGCACCCGATAGTGAAGTTGAACACATTCGCGCCTCGCATATACTCCGGCTTTCCCTCTGAAGCATTCACTCCATTTCTCCTTGCTACCCCAAGTCTCCCCTTACATTGTTCCGGACATCAATCGCTATCGCCACTTCACCGTCTTCATCCTTGCTTGCTCCACTGCAGGACAAAGGCCCCGCCTATTGAGGTTCAACTGTGCCTGTCGCGCGCCAGCCGTGACCAATTTATCGAGGCTAATCTCAAATCTTATCTCCATTCCTGACTTTCTGTCGCCCCCAGCTGCGTTTTCCATATCACGGCATTTATTCTGTTACGCCAACTGACCCTCTAGTGCTCTGTTCTCCATCCCACCAATGTCATTTTCCTCATCTTGATTCGTATAGGATGTCGTCCAATCGAGTTTGTTCGCTGATTCGATCTGCTCGATTTTCCGTCCGTTATTGCTACACCCTTATATTTTTCTTTCCATCCCTCGCAGCGCTGTCCTCAATTTAATTCCAGCTATTTCTTTAGCCTGTGAGTTCCTGCCGCACACGAGTCGGAAAGGGAGCTCCAAGCCCTCCAGGCCACCCCTGACTTTCTCCTGTCATTTCCACGGTTCCTCTGCCCTTCTGCTCTCCTGTGTGACGTCTCTAGTGATTCCCCTCGTCCTTTCGTTCCTACCGCTTTCCGCCGCCAAGTCTTCCAACAGCTGCAGAACGCTAGTCATACTGGCATTCGGGCTACACAGCGCCTCGTGATGTCCAGATTAGTCTGGCCAAGCGTTAACCGAGATGCGCGTCGCCGAGCTCGCTAGTGCTTGAACTGTCAACGTGCGAAATAGAAGCGCCACACTAAGTCTCCTAACCAGCCTTTCCCCTCTTCCGACTGTCGTTTCGACCATGTCCGCGTCGACATTGTTGACCCTTTTCCCCATTACGAGGTCTCTAATACATTCTTAAGTGTGTCGACCGCTACTCCCGGTGGACCGAAGACTTTCTGTTGCCGGACATTGTGGCATCTACTTTAATCTACTCAACTAATTTATCGGCTTTAACTGGTTTGGATAGTGTAATGTCCAACTGCCTGGGAAGGCAATAACATTTTACAATAGATAGCAGGAACATTAACCTGAGAGCGCCTGTAAAGGGCAATTTAACTCGTTCTTATTGTCCTAGTTATTTTCCGAGACTGTGATCACTACTTAGGTTATAATGATGTACTCCCTCAAATCTACCGAAAATTCACTATCTGTTGTAAAAGGTTGTTGCCTTCCCAGACTTTTGGACACTATACTACTCAAGCCAGTTTAAGCCGATACGTTCAACTGAGTACTTAAGAACCGCACGCAGAAAAAGGGTAGTAATTCAAGACTCGCGTCGTTACCTGCATGGTGAAGTCAATTGTAAGGCAAAGGTCAGTCACTAATACGAAGTTATTTCCATCCGACGGGAAGCCGTGGCCCCCTATGCCCGATAATTTTCCTAATCTCCTTTCCTTTTCTGACCCTCTGTCATCAATGCAATGGCGTGGCCTGGCTGGTGTTTCTTCATACTTGAAAACCACGCTGTTTTGAGAACAAACGAAACCTGCGCTGCATTCCATCATTTCGAAACTATGAACCAGATATCCTGTAAGCGAACACTGCTCAGATTTAAAGTATTAGAAGCACGAGCGTTTAGTTTCAACATGGCACGTTTCACGGAACCCCCGAATTGGCTTCCGCTCTGGAGGGCTGATATTTGCCGGGTCTCAATGTTCTCGTAATCTGTCATCGCTCCGCTGGCCTTTTTAAGAACACATCGTAACGAGTATGATGCAGAGTATATTAGGCAATATCACTGCGTAAGTTTAAAGTCAGCATAAATCTTTCCTTCGGACAATACATGTCCACATAATTGCTTCACATGGGGCTTTGAAACACATTTGATATGCCCTGGCAAGTTAACAGCTTTAAATTCTTACTGCGAGTTTATTGAACGTGTTACGCGCAAAGATGTATTGCGTGGTGCGAAGTTCTATACGTCCGCGGAACGTTCCCTTTCTCATCAGCCCACCAGCTGTTTTTTTTTCTCTAATCCCGGGTCCTAATGAAGAATACACTGCCTGCAACGCGTAGTTGTGTAATCCCCTTGTTAGCACACCCTGCTTATGATTGGTTTGTGTTGACAGCAGCTGAAGGCGGAAGTTGTAATTTACTACGGGTGCGACTGCTGATCATCGCAACCCTTGAGGCGACGTGGTAATTAGCGCTCCAGGCGAGAACTGCCAGACGCTTCCGGTTTGTTTGCTTGCTCAGGCAGCTCGAGCAGAGGCTGGTATTGATCAGCAGGCTGGGATCGGAGACATCTTCTACTGCGCGCCCACATTGCTCGTATGGCGGTAGTGAGGCTTCTTTTTCTCGTAAATGAGCGACCTGTGGTCGATGTGCGCAACCAGAAAGCGCATGAAAACGCTTCAGACTGCCTTGCGAAAGAGTCGCGGGCTTTTAGAAGCGAAGGTTGTAGACGTTTTCAGCGTCACAAGGTAGATGTTAAAAATAGCTAGCTTGTGCACGGTGCACTCATTGTTATCATCATCATCTACCAGATGGCGTCCACTATAGGACGAAGGCTTCTCCCAATGTTCGCCAAGAATCCGTGTTACGCCATTCGAGGCCCCTTCACCTCATGAAGCTCCCGAATCTCAGCTCTCCAGACTTTCGACCACAGAGGGCTAAATGATCCTTCCCCAATATATATTTTTCTCTTTATTCTCCATTGTTTTTTTTTCTTTTTTATGCTATGAAAAATTTTTGTCTGGCTTGGCTCCCATTTGTTTATTTCTGATTTATTTAAGCCCGCTGTTGCCTAGGGGGCGCTGGCTGGGATTTTTTTATTTTAATTTTGGGGGAGCTGACCTGATATACGTGTTGGTATATTCCTCGACATAACAGACCTTTGGTTATCAATTCACCGGGTACATTCAATTCAATTCAATTCTTTATTTTTCCAGAAATAATGAATCCTGGAAAAGGTCAAGAACTAAAAGCTGTCTCGACAGCTTGACTAGGCCCATGACCCCTTCTACGAGGCAGTAGTGGTTTACAGCAACAGGTAGTGACCCTATTAATTGACATCAAGAAATGCGAAGAACAACGAGTTAGTTATACAGTAGCACAAGGGCAATTAAATAAACAACATGTGATTTCAAAAGGTCTCTACAGTAACTGTACCTGTAGTTGTGAACACATCACAATACCAGCAAAAGAAGTTAAGCAGACGGAATACAAAGAAAATAGAATGCATACATGTTCATGAAAAACAGCACTTGCAAAAGAAAAGGCAAACACACATAGCTTTTAATTCTTTGAATAGAAAATACATTCTCAGTTCTTTTACGCCGTAACCGATCACACATTTGTGCTCATTTAGAATATATGGCAGGTTCTGCTGTAATGACTTAACTTTATAATTATTTCTAAATTTCGGGCGGAGCAAAACATCATCATGACCCGCATAAGTCCATTATAACCTCTTGGTCTTCAATAGGATATCACTAAGATGCATGTGGGACGCGGACAACTAATTATATGGTGAAAAAAGTGAATTCTTCGCTGTTCACTCATTGAGCTACTGCAAGGTTACTTGCCATGACCATCTTGGTGCTATGGTACGCAGATTTCTTTGACGTTTTCTAAGAGCTTTGATGGAATGTGCGTTTTAACGTCCCGAAGGTGCACGTTGGCTATTATGACGCCGCATTTAAGAGAACCAAGCTCATTTAAACCATCTGGGGTTCTTTAACTTCTACTGACGTCGCACAGCCCACGGCCGTTTACCAACCACAGCGAGTGCTAAGACCCAGCTAGATTATCAATGCCTTACTAAACTGAAACGATCTACTCGTGATAACGCAGGCTAGCCGACTGAGGCTTCCCTCCAGCTCGTTGTTCATTTCGGACAGTGCCTTAAAAATTTCAGGGGGCACTTTGGCTCTCTAAAGTGCTGCAAGGCGAAAGCCTTTCCTGGTGCACTGTTTGGCATTTACTGCGAGACTGTTCGTGCTGTACTAGTGCTTTATTTGACTACACACTTTGCCTACACATTACAACTACACCCTTTGACTGCCGACTTTTACTGCTTCTTTAGCACGACTCTCTCTCTCTACTTCGATGAGCTCGGTTGTATCCATGGCTCTGTTCGCAGCAATGAGGTATGTAATGTGTTCACCGACGGACGCCTTACGCCCCCTGTCGGAGCGGACGATAACTATTTTATTAGTTGTCGTCTGCTCCAAAAGGGGCCCCAGGCATCCGTGGGGGACCTCATTACTGCGAATTCCCGCACTATGACGTCATAACTATTTGGACCAACCGAAAAGCGTGACACATCTGCTGATAACCTTCTGTCGACAATGATGAGGGATTAATGGCTTTCGCCTTAATAACTTCTTTCTGTCTCCTCCTGTCTCCTCCTGTCTCCCTCTCTCTCTTGCATCTGGCTCTCGACAGACACGCACGTGAACACGGCTCCGAGGCTGACCGACCGTCGGCCCGTGGTGCGGGCGCGCCAGGGCGACAGCGTGAAGATCCCGTGCGCGGCGCAGGGCTACCCGGTGCCCTCCTACGCGTGGCACCGCGTCGAGGGCGGCTGGCAGATGGCACTGGACTCGGCTGGCCGCGTGTCGCAGGCCGACGGCACCCTGCTCTTCAGGCGCGCCTCGGTCTCCGACGCCGGCAAGTACGTCTGTGTCGTCAACAACTCAATCGGCCAGGACCGCATGGAGACGCAGCTCGTAATCACGGGTGAGCTGAAAGACTGCCCAGATGTCACGCCCTTCCAGTGGCAAAAAAAAAGTGCTCTGTTGACTCTAAAGGACTATAGACACCTAACTTCATTGCTCGTGTTCTTCTGGGAAACGATGCTTTAGACATTAGAATCCATGGATTACCGAGTGGTATTTGCCTATAACCGCTGAATAATTTCTAATTTAATTTTTTCTCTCGTGCTGTTTTGGTTTCATCGACCGAACGACAACTGTGACGTCAAGTTGATGGTTTGGTCATGTGATCGACTAGAAAAAATGTAATATAATCGCTGATATGTAGTCTTAATTCACTACGACATTTAATCCAGCCTCTTCAAAGACCTGGATTAACAAAAACGACCTGTCAGAAATTATATAGCCAATTTTTATGCATCATGGTATCTAAACACCAACTACGCGTCACAGTCAACGTCCGACTGACGAAACCGAAACCGAAACAGCGTCAAGAAGAAATGAAATTATGAATTATTTAGCTGGTTGGTTGGCTTGTTGGGGTTTAACGTCCCCAAGCGACTCAGGCTATGAGAGACGCCGTAGTGAAGGGCTCCGGTTAATTTCGACCACCTGGGGTTCTTCAACGTGCACTGGCATCGCACTGCACACGGGCCTCTAGAATTTCGCCTTCATCGAAATTCGGCCGCCGCGGCCGGGATCGAACACGCGTCTTTCGGGCCAGCAGCCGAGCGCCGTAACCACTGAGCCACCGCGGCGGGATATAAATTATTTAGCGCTCGTACACGAATACCACGGGGTGCTCCGTGTATACGAAAGTCTAACGCATCGTTTGAAAGAAGAAAACACGCAAGCAAAAATTTGGTGTCTATAGTACTGGAGGGTTCATCTTGCGCATCAGAAAATGGTACGCGCACTCATTTCAAATAAAGCTGGATTAATCTTGCGAGCTCCAGAAACCTAAATGGCACCAATCGAACAACGTCTTGCGCAAAAAAATTGTTGAAAAATGCACCACACAAGCCGTATGACTAAAAGGAGCTAAGGCGGCATGCCCATTAAAAAATAAAAAAAAACCTTTTAGGTGATCTTCGGTGAATCGTTTGAATGTGTTAGTATTTTCTGTTGATGTTGATTCTGTTTCAGCTCCGCCTCAAGGGTATGACATGATAGGGTTAATGGGTTAATGCCCATATATGCGAAAGTGGTCCCTCTCGATTACATTTAAGCATAGATCCCTGGGAGTCCTCATACCACTGCTGCGCAGTGGTGCAGCGGTTAAGCGATGCGCCCCTAGCCTACAGCTGGCTGTTTAAACTGAGCCGCTGGTGGAGTTTGGTGGAGCAACTTTCGCTACCGATCATTAATTTAACTGTCACATGCCACGGTAGACAGTTTGCTTACAATCGTGTGGGATGGTTGTGATGACGTCACAAGATTCGCACCGCGTCACGCGTGACGGTGGTCGCGATTTCCGCTTGCGCACACTCTTCTAATGATAACCCATCAATAAATGAACATTTCAGTTTGTGTTCTTGGTTCTGAACGCTTTCTCAATGATGTAGGGAGTGCGGCTGTCGCGAAAATTTCGGTCTTTGTGGAAATGGGGACCCAAGAATAATGATGCAGCGTTCTTGTGTTATAAACTTCATCACGGTTGGTACCTGGTGCACAACACGAACCTCAACCGTGTGTGTGGACTCAGTAAAGGGAGGCAAGGTTTCAGTTCAGTGACGGAGTGGTCGTAAAACTAAATCCTTCGGCCAATCACAAAATAGCGCTTAGAGATCAAGTCACGCAACTTGCCGAACATCAGTAACGGGCCAAAATTTGTGTCCAGATACATTAAGAAATACGAAAAATTGGCGCTAAGTCAGCCTCAAACTAGTCTCGTTCTCAGGGCAGCCAGCGACGGGGTGGTAGTAAAACTCTAAATTCATTGGCCAATCTCATAATAGCGCTTATAAACCAAATCACCTAACTTTCCGAACGTCATACAAGGACCGTAATTTGTGTCAAGTTATTTATAACAAAACAAAATATGGCGCCAAATCAGCCTTACACTAGTCCTGTTCTCAGGTCAGCCAGCGACAGAGTGGTCATAAAACTCTAAATCCTTCTCGAAATATATAATAGCGCTGGGAAATCAAATCACGAAAATGGCTAAACATCAGAAAAGGGCCCTCATTTGTGTCCAGACACATTAAGAAATACGAAAAATTGTCGCTAAATCAACCTCAGACTGGTCTCGTTCTCAGGTCAGCTAGCGACGGGGTGGCCGTAAGACTAAATTCTTTGGTCAATCACATAACAGCGCTAAGAAATTGAATCTCCCAACTTGCCTAACGTCATAGAAGAACGGTCATTTGTCTCCAGATATTTTATAACAGAACAAAAACTGGCGCCAAATCAGCCTCAAACTAGTCTCGCTCTTCCGAGCAGCCCTCTGGCCTCAACACAGCTGCTGCGCGCTTCTATTGGCTGCTGTTGGCCCGAATTCGACTAGCGGGCAAGCTTGCCCTTTTGTTTCCTCCTTGTTCTGAGCTTTCAATCATCCTGCAATGTGCTGTTTTAAATAACCCGCTAAAAAACATGACAAAAGAATTTCACTCAAGTGGATCCAACGAGCAGCTCGTCCATCACCGCCTTCACAGTGCCGGTTAGAGTCCAGCTTTGAAACTAGGCCAAAAAAAAAAAAAGCGGTGATGCGATCCTCTCGGCAGACTATACAAGCGAGCTCCATTTGCATTTCAGGGTGTGTAACGTGATAAAAAAGATGCAAGAATATCTGTCGTGTCTGGTCACTAGCATAAAAAAGTCATTTGTTATTGACACACGTCGGGTAAACGCATAATGAAAAACATGTTTTTCATACGCGTTGAGCTGTCGATGACCCTTTGATGCACAATTCGGTTAAATACCATCGGTGATTAAGTTCCAGTCTTCGTTAAAAGAGAAATGGAAGGAGCGATTAGCCCCTTTTTATTGTATAGTCAAGGAAGAATCTAAAAACATCGGAGGCTATGGCAGTTTCCTTCTTCCCGGATAAAACTCTGAGTTGCCCGCGCTGAAAGAAGCGTGCGGACGGATAACAAGAGCAAAAAAAAAAAAAACAGCAAGCCGCTTTAACCGACTCTGTAGTTCCATGCAGTGAAGGTCTTTTGTGTTTTCCCCTTCGGTTGCTAACAAGTTTGAATGGCTTACTAAAAGCCCAATGTTCAAGATGGGCTATGGAGCACGATTGCCTGAGCAAGAACTTGGAGTTGGCGTTAGCTATCTTTCTTCTTCCTTTGATTGCTTATTTCTCTTTCATATTTGTTTTAACTCGTCTCTCTCCACTGACCCTTTAGTATACGATCTTGCAACTTGCACAATAAATTCGATAATGTGTTGCGAGCACTGTATATGAACTTATTAAATATATATACAATAACTAATGTACAATACAATAAAGGACCGGCCATGAGAGTTAAGTGCTTAACGTTATACCCACGCATAAAATGTGTCACCTTCAGAGAGATGGCTAATAACACTGCTCTGAGGGCCTAACAGTTATTAATAAACTACATGCGACGTAGTGGAGTTGACACTATTCAAATATGTATAGGGTCGGTCACAAGGTCTTAGCACACCTCCGAAGCTGATAATCTCTGGAGAGTAAACAAGAGTCTCATTCTCACTTCTGAGGACTCGGGTAGCTTCATAGGGGTCTTAAAGTTCCTACTATACTACTATATGGTGCAAACGGGAAGGCTAACGGAAAGGGTTTGACTTAAATTGAAGACAGCATAGCGATGATTCGAAGGGAAGTTATTGATAGGTGTCATTTTGAGAGACAGGAAGTGCGCGGGAATCGGTCAGGGAAAAATGGCTGAGGCTTAGCTAAGGTTAAGCCTAGTCAGATGCGAAGCATATTGATGGCTAGGCTTGGTAATACATGGCTTTCCTTGGTTGGCGTTCATCCCGCTCTTCATCGGTCTCTGTGGCACGCTGAAGCTTTCGCTTCTCGTTCAAATCAGCCCTGCTTCTAGGCGGCATCCCAACACCTGGCCGCCTCGTAAGTGCCCGGAGAGCGAGGCAAGCTCAGCTTTATACCGCTGCTGTAGCGTCACGTGGTCAGCTGCAGCGCCTCTGATGTGGAGCCTCCACCGCCGCGGCCGACGGCGCGAGCCGGCAGCCCATCTCTCCTCTGCTGTGACGTCATGTTGTCCCGTGGTCAGCCGCCGCGCCTCTGATGTGGAGCCTCCACCGCCGCGGCCGACCGCGCGAGCCGGCAGCCCATCTCTCCTCTGCTGTGACGTCATGTTGTCGCGTGGTGTCACGTGGTCAATGGTAGCTCCACCGCCGCGCTCGACGGGCTGTAGTGTAGCTCTAGTAATATGTTTCGCATAAAAAACATGTTGATTCTTTAAGGTAACGGAATGGATTCCAAGAAAAGGCAAGCGCAGCAAGGGTGTCACAGGGTTAAATGGATGGATGATACTAGGAAGTTTGCGGGGATAAGGTGATCGCAGCTGCCACAGGACAGGGTTAAGTGGAGAGATACGCAAAGAGGTATTTGTCCTGTAGTGGACACAGTTAGGCTGGTGAAGATGTGAGAATGTTGATAATGATGGTGACGATTACGATGGTGGTGGTGTTGGTGATGATAGCACGGTTCGAAAGCAGACCCCATGGTCTGTGGACTTTTGACCGACCCTATACATATTCGTGACGTGGAATTTGTATTGTAGTGCTTTCAAATCTCTTTCCAAGAACTGGAACTCTGTTAAACACTCTCATACTTTTACTGTGCGCCCAGTGAGCTCAAGAATAATATTAAAGTCAGGTGACCAAGGCGGGCGCGCGACTGTGTGTGGTGTCCGTGTGCATTCGTGGATGCGGCAGTGGGGTAAGGGAGGGCACTCTTTTTTTTACCGAAGTCTTTAACATCAAAGGGCAGTAAACTGTACACATCATGAACTAATCATTATCGATAAAAATACAAAGCGCAACCGAAGCAAGAGAAAGTTACCGATTTCATAACGAACCTGCGCAGCTTGGAATCGCCTGCAGGTTTCTCTGCCTTCCCATTTTGTGCATTTTCTACAGGCGCGCGCTCGGAAGGGGTGTAAAAGGTCATCCACCGCAGTAAACGATGATGGGACATCAAAGTTAACTGCACCCTCCCCCCCTCCCCCCACCCCTTCTCACCAACACGTCTCGATGGCGTTCTTCGCTGTTTCGTCACGGCCCGTCGGGAAAGGGCGTCCTGTGTCTACATTTAGGCACTTTATACTGGTCCGTTCGTTCATATTTCTTTACTCATTTTTTTCGTAAAGGCTTTCACGGAGCTTGCCCGCTTTATATTCTGTGGAGACTGCTTAGCCCTTTCAATTGTTTTTTTTTTTTTTTCTCGGCGCCTGTTTACGAGTTCACGTTTTACGCGCGCACCCAGCCATTCGGTGCGGGGTCAAAAATATGCACCACCTTCGAGAACGGCCGGCCAAGTAGAAATCCGCTTTAATTCCAACTTTTTTCCCTTTTTCTTTCACTTTTCAAGGCGCACTGCCTTCACGGCGCCCGCTCACATTCAAAGCGGTCGTAACAAAAACTGCGCTCAGACGGATCGGAACGTGCCAAGGGCCGGAAGAGCGAAAACACTGAACGATAGAAAGAGCGTAGGGAAAGAAAAATAAAAATGAATGATGAAGAAAAGAAAAGCGATGGCTGGAATAGAAAGACGACTAGATGGAACGTAGCTTGCCAAGAGAAGCAGGGAAGGGGTTGGGGGCTGTGGAGAAATGTGTCGGAGGTCGGATGATGTGAGCGATTCCGCGGAGGAAAAAAGCGATGATGCTTTGAAATTTAAAGTGGGTCGTTTCGCCACATCTGCGTTTGCGGGTAACGGGGCGGTGCAATGTAAGGCTCGCGCTCTTCGTAGCTAGCAGCGCACCCCTCCCCCCCGTCCCTCCCACCTTCTATCCCCTTCGCCTCTTCCCTCAACTCCCCAGCCCCGCTTCTCTTTCATCCCCATGCCTGATGGCCGCGCCGCCGTTGCTTTCCTCGCGACGACATATCGACGAAATCTTCTCCCCCGGGGGAAAAGCGAGCAGCGCGGGCACACTTGAGGTGATTGACGACCTGAAGGCGAAAGAGACTGCATAGTCATTCCCGCCTCGGCGGCCGTGGCGCTCAAGTGTGCCGCGCGCGAAAGCCACTCTTTCGCGCGCGCGCGCCGAGCGCCATCCACTTTTCATTCGTTTCTCGCCGAAGTAACTGCGTCCCTCGAGCGAGAGAGCGAGCGCCGACTGTGGTTCTCTTTGTGGCTTTCCGACTGCGTTCTTGGCGAGGCTCTGGAGCTCTCGCGCGATCGCTTCGTGGGTAATGCCTGTTGGGAACGCATTTAAATAAATATAGGCCCAATTATATTCGCAGCGGAGGTTGTGAACGAGTCGTTTTGAGACCTAAGGCCAATAATCGGAACGTCGTTGAAACTTTTTAGTGCGGTATATATGCATGGCTCTCGACGACCGAGCGAAGAGGACGTTGGGGTATTAGGCTTTCCATTTTTTCCCCCAGGCAATTCGACAACGAAAATGGGAGTGAAAGTTTAGAGGATAACGAACACAAACGCCGCTGACACAGCGCCGGTCTTCTGCTCGGTGTTCTAACCTCGTTCCAGTGGTAAATGTGCACAGTATAGTTCAAAGGAACGCGGCTTTTAGAATAGAGCAGTTAATGTCCCGCCCTATCGCCCGTTTTCTGCCTTTAGGCTTAACTTCGAGCGAGAACTCGTCGAATTCGAGCCAGTTTTTGAACTCTCGTCTGCATTCCCCAAACCCTGACCTGGAGCTCCAACTTGCACCCTGCCTATACCACGACGGGAAACAACTTTGCTGTGTCGCCTGTAGCTTAGCGTTGCGTTCACGAACAAAATACTCCTTTCTTAGCAGCATATTGCTGACAGTACGGCCTGCGCTATCTGCTGATGTGAGGAGGGGATAGAACACGTTCTCCTTGCATGCCCTGCATTTAGTCCCGAAAGACAATCGCTATGCCTGAAGATAATCAGATGACGGTCGCACCGACTGTCGGCTCCGAAGACCTGTCAGGCACTGCTCCGCTTCATTAGGACGTCGCGCCTGCGTGACAGGCTATGATTTCGCTGCACGCAAAGTCCTCGCTTCTTTTCTATACTTCGCACTTTTTTTAGCCTTTCCATTTATGATCCCCATCGTTTTGCCCCAGCGCAGGGTAGCAAAGGAGAGTCTCCTCCTGGTTAATCTCCCCACCATTTCGCCTCATCTCTCTCTCTCTTTCTTTTAGCAGGAAATACGTTTCTATGCGGCGCACCCAGGTTAGAGAAATTTCAGATATTAAAAGTAAATTGTTAAGCAAGACTGCTGTACTTGTCTTGCGGCCGTTGGTGAAAATTTGACGGCAAACGAAAACGAAATTCAAGCGTCGAGAAGTGTTGGTCCTAAACTACAAGAAAGACCCTGCCGAGTGCATTCGTTAGCGTGGGCAATAAGATTAAATAAAAAAGGTGGCAGTGGCTTAGCACAGCTATGCCAGGATATACGTAGCGAGAGCTAAGGCATAGCTTAGTTAGCCTTGGTTATTCTTGATTGCAAGTGCAGGTTAGTCTGGTTGTCTAGCTATTTTGTTGTTGCGTTAAAGACGAGACATTGTTGGTTCTCCTTTTCAATCTTCCGGCATGCTATCAGGCATGTGACACAGCTGGCGAAGCGAGCGGAGGCGAGCGCAACGACGAGGCAAGCGGTGTGACGTCATGCCAAACGGCGGCGGCGGCTCCGCGGTGAGGCGCGTGGTGTGACGTCATGCCGGATGGCGCGGCGAGCACGCGGCGTCCGCCAGCTGCAACGGTTGCTAGGTAACGGTTCAAGGTCGGTCTCTGTGCCTCCTCGGAGCCCCGCCACAGCGAAATCGCAAGTTCATGGCCAATGTAGCTTTCGCTACAAAAAATAGTTCCCTGCCTGCACCGTCTATGATGCTACGGTCTCAGATGGAACATTCCGGTCCCTGGATTTTCCTTTTGAAAGAAATGGGCTTTTGCTCATTCTATGGCTTTAGTAATCAGCTAAATGGTCGCCATTGAGCATAAGCATAGGTGTCATTTTGTGACACGTAAGGAGTGAAAACGCACTCATACATACACCGAAGCTTTGAACAATCGGAAGTATGTTTGAATGTGTTTGAAAAAAAAAAACGGCACTTGGTGTCATTGGCGCCGGCTTCAGTACCGATCAGCGTCCTAACACGCCGGCGCCTGTTACTCAACTGGGCCGCTTTTCCCGACCACTGCGCTACATACTAAATCGCTACGCAATCATGAAAAATGCCTTTCACCACGGACAGACAGAGGATCCACTGAGTAGAAGGCGATTGGAGCCATTTGTATGATGCTAGATTTTCAGTTTGGTTTCTTTAACACTCACTTGCTTTTTTTTTTTTACTTGCGCATGCGTTCGAGTTGCACTACGCTTTCACCCGAGAGTCATTACTACGCGTACGTCCAACACCTTTACCCTTTTTAAAACAACCTGCCCCTCTAACGTAATGTCTTTGAATCATTCGTTCTTTTTTTTTCATTTGCATTTATTCTTCTTTCTATTTTCTTTTCTTTCAGTCATTTTTTCGTTCTTTCTTTCGTTCGTTCATTCAAAAGCGCTTGCACTTCGATAGTGAAGGCACAACTAAATTTACGCGACGCAGAGCCATGGCCGACACGTGGATATAACAAAGGATGTAGCACTGCCAAGCGAGCACGCTCGCAAACAGGAGCTTTGGCCGGCATTCGACGATGCATTTGAAAGGCAACGAATTCGACCACACGCGCAAATCATGCCGTTGTAATGGAATCACAATATGACGCATGTGCATGCAGCAGCCCTTACATGTTTAGCGGCTCCGCAAGCATAGTCCTTGAAAGCGGCAGATGGGCCAGGAGCAGGCACGGCGAGCATGAGGGCGTTGTAAAGCTTCTCTTGCATGCCGGAACAATGGACCTAAACCCGTCATCCCACGCTCTATGGCTTTCTCGAACCAGGAAACGTGGTGATTTTCTTTTTTTTTGCCTGCAGCGCCGCTTTGCTGCCCTATCAAGTTCTTTCATTTTTTTGCCCAACGTAAGGTGGAACGCCTCTCTAAAAACACAACAGAAAATTTTTTGTTGTCACAAGAAGTTTTTCTCTAATGTCCTTGCCCATGAACGTGTAAATTTTGTGTTGTTACTACAAAAAAAAAAGTACAACAGGTTACAGATAAGTACAGCGCAAAAAAAATGGAGAAGATGTTTAAGCTCCGCATTATGACGCCATGCATTAGTAGGTTAACGCCCAATATCCCAAATGCGGAATCGGTCATCCTCCACTTCACATTCATAGATCCCTGGGAGTCTTCACACCAACCCTGGCGCAGTGGTGCAGCAGTTAAAAGATGCGTCACTGCCCTGCGATGACAGGTGCTGCCACCTCAGGGGCTAGTGCGACCCAGGTTGCTCTTCCCGAGCCAGCTTTTGAAATCAATCATTAATTTAAACTGCCACCTGCCACGGTGCCCAGTTCACTTACAATCCGATAGGCAGGTTGTGGTGACGTCACAAGGTTACATAACCTAGGTGGCCCACCTGGTACCTAGGTTGTTTCAGTGAGGATTTTTCGCGGATTTTTCACTCACAGTCCACGACGCCGACGACGACGCCGGATTTTATGCGACACGAGCTCCTTAACGCTGTGGCGTTAAAAGAACAAATCGGGAGAAATAGTGCAATGAAGTACGATCCCAGTTTTTTATCTTGTGTACACCTCCAACAATCATTCACCGATGCGCCCTTTCTTTGTTCGCAGCGCCCCTGACGGCCTCTGTGCGCCCCCGTCGCACGGTGGCCACCGAAGGCGGCTCGGTGACAATCAACTGCTCCACCTCGGGGCACCCGGTGTCCTCGGTGGTGTGGCTGAAGAACGGCCAGCCCGTGGTCTCTTCCCGCGTCAAGATGCTCACGAGGGAGACGCTGCACATCCCAAACGTCCTGCGCGACGACAAGGGCATGTACCAATGCTTCGCGCTCAACGACTACGACTGGGCGCAGGACACCGCTGAGGTCACGCTGGGAGGTGAGTGCCATACTCACTCCCCCTCTGCTACTCGGTGCCAAGCATAAAGAGCTGACCTCCTCCAGCTTACTCCCTTTTTACTCGTTTCTGTTTGAAGTGCTGTAGCGACACTGAAATCCGAGATCTTGTTGAGCCTCGTATATTTTCGTAGGCAGAATCTCGCCCCAGCGCAGTCGGTCAGCGGTCATAAATTAACAGCTTTGGAGACACACAGTACCTCGATGTTCCCGCAAATTCATATCTAAACACTGTTCGTCACCAGCCATGAAGTTCACCGTTCATGCAGCTCAAACTCAGAGCTGTCGGCGTCTTGATTTCATGGCCGACACATTGCTAACGCATCCATGAGCCCGTCAGTTTCAGCGAGCTTTTTCAAGCGCTGTAGTAAACCTGCTGACGCAAAAGCCCGACGCACGGTGAAGGAGTAATAAGGTTCTCGGACATCGGGCTAGGAGTACGATTGCACTAACGATAAGTACGCAACGGACATTGTTGAGGATGATTATCTGTTCTTGAGCCTCGTTCCGCTATTCATGAAAACAAACCAGGTAGGCGATGGTTGTTCTTACTAGCCATGTGTATCACATGCACACATAAGCCATCCTTGGGTTGCGCTATTTTAAAAAGAAAAAAACTGATTACCTCCAAAGATCCTAACATTCAAGTGTGTAGCAGTCTTGTCAACTGTCACTTGTGTAGAGACTATTCACGTAAGTCAGGGGCGCCGTTCTGCTATCCAGCTCGTTGTTTCAGCGGTTCAGGCCGGAGCAAAAGGCGATAATCCTATTAAGCATGCGCGTGGCCTCTCGCGATGCTTCACAGACAACAAAACGGCGGCGGCAGTGAAGTCGATGAATGCTGCCTATTGGTGTCTTTGTTTCTGTCACCCGAGTGTATTAACATTAGTTTGGTTTCGTAACAAATCAGTTGCGACAACGTCGAGCGTCCCGGCACTTTCCTTCTCTCTGAAATTTGAGGCTTACGTTTCAGCATGGATCGAATTCACCAACACCAGCTTTCGCGTCTGAAATCTGCTGACGTGAACAATAGGCTCTCATCTAAAAATGGCGCCAAGCCGACTGCTGGCGGAAAATGGAGAGTAGCAGTTCGGGTGACCGGTACTATGCGGTTCCCCTGCCTGCAGGTGGATCGGATGTTTCTCTGCTTGTTAAGGGCATTCCTAGAATGCATACAAAAAAAAAAAATCTTAATGGACGCTGAGCACTTCGCATTACATTGCCTATTGAAACTTACTTTTACACCTAGCTAGAAATCATATAGGCTGTAATTTTTCATTCTCAAACGACAAAAGTGCGTAGGGCCCCCCCAGGCGACGTTGATCAATAGAGCATAGAAGAGCACTCGGCTTCGTGTGCTGATCGTTTATTCAATAAAACTGTGTCATTTTGCTCACAGATAGAGAGAGACAGGATAATGGAAAGGCAGGAAGGTTAGCTAGGTAGTGCTCTGTTTACTACCCTACACGTTGCGGAGGGGGATGAAGTGAGTGAAAGAAAGAGTAAGAGAAATGAAAAATATCAGACCACAGTATGGGATGTGCCCGAGGAAGCCATTACTCCATGAGAACACAGGATACACACAGAGAGTCTACAGTCTAGTGCTCAATACAGTGCCGTTTAATTAGTGGAAAAGCGCTTTGAAGGCTTTGTTCCCAAAAGAAGGTTGGGGACAAGGCTCCAGGATTTCAATGCGACTGCATTTGACTTCATGTCATGCTTTATTGCCTCCTGCGTCGGTCATAAAAGTCGCTGATTGGTCGAGAGAGGTCACGTGCCCCGTACAGTCCCTAGAGCCTGCCCACCTCGATTGTGTGTGACCTTCCCACCATGGCAGGCAGCAATTAAAATAATTAAAATTCATTCAACAAGCGTGCCATCTGCCGCTCGTGGCACTTCACATCACGCGATTTCGCGTCCTGCTTTAGTCGCTGACTGGTCTAGAGGGCGATGACCTCACAAGGCCACGCGACCACGAAAAGTCAAAACTGAAAAACAAGGGTGGAGCACCCGACCGGGAAAGGGTGAGAAAAGTAGGTTGGAACAGGTTCTCGGCGGACTCACTCAGCGCACAGTTATCTCTGCGCAAATAAACATACGATGGAAGTGAAAACATAGTTCATGTGGTGACAGAACTGACATAGACGCATAAACATGCAGCAGCAGTGTTGGTTCTAATGCTGTCTCGTTCCACTCTAAAGATTACTAAAGCGTCCCCATCATTTTTGGCTTCCGTTAGCGGACGAGAGTGCTAGATACTCTGCCATATCGGTGAAATTGGAGCCAGTATCTGTAAACCTAACTCCCAGTTAGAGACGATCTAAGAGCGTTACTTCACAGCGGAGGAGACAGGTTGGTAGCTTCAGTTGCAGAAACGGGTCGAGGGCATGCAAACGCGACCCGGGCCTCACACAATAGTATGCATCAAAAGCCCTGTTGCCAGCAAAAGTTTGCGGATGACATTGTCGGTAGAGGAGCGGCGCCGCCGAAAGCCCGCCATTGCATTCGGATAGATATTACAGCGCTCCAGGTACCGCTCGAGACGCGTCAGAATCATCCTTTCCGTGATCTTTCCCACGCAACTCACCAGAGCGATTATGCTGTATGCCGTAAGATCAAGCGGGGATTTCGAACTGCTCTCATCCATCGTCTAAAGTGCGTTCTACGGAGAAAATAATGTCAGATTTATTTCCCGGAATTCGTCCTGGAACTTTCCGGCAGTAGTGATGGGCGGTGAAATGGCCACATATTTCACTGATAACACGGGTCCCCTCTAGGATGCCTACCACAGTCTGAGTGAGCAGGAAGGGAAACCTACACTGCCACCACTGTCAACTCCAGTTTGTTTATTTCGGAAATAATACACATGTACTCATCTTTAGTGGCTGAACAGCGTGGCAAACGTACGTCAGGTCGGTGCGGACGTAGGCCAAGTCTTGCTGCGTTCCCCCGAGTAGGAGCGACGAAGGATTCGTATCCAGAAAACACGTTACGCTCGCAGATGACCAATATCGAGAAGGGGTCACTGAAAACATAATGACGAAAACTTGATATTCGTGACTTCAGTCCTTTTTACGTTCCACTGGGGAAGCGCATATTCAGGAAGGATGTAGTAGCGCAAAAAGCGAACACGGGCACAGTGAAGGAACAGGATGAGCACTGGAGAAGCGCAGCTCTTGTGACTTCCACACAAAATGTGGGGAACTGGCCAGCCATGATGTCATTAGAGATCTTGAAGCACTAGACAGAGGGAGTACAGAACTTGTTAGACACTTGGAGCAGTTGGAGATTGCAGTAGCTGTAGCACAGTACGAATGGTGTTATCCCCTTTTAAGCATACAGATGATTTAGTGGCCTTGCTGTACGATCCCATGCGTATCAGCCTTTATGTTCAATTGTGCGACTGTATGCTGCGAGTTTCTACGCAAAACATAAGGATGGTAGCACTGGCCACGCTTTTGCGCACTGCTAGTTCCGATCTTCCTCTTCCGCTTAGCGCGGACGGGTTGCACTCGGACGGAGCTGCAGGGGAGGAGGTTGAGAAGGAGATACCAGGGGCGGGTCCGCACGGATGATGGCAGCAGCAGCAGCCTTTCCTGAATACTGTTTGCAGCGAGAGTGCCGTTTTCGAACCGCCGCAGTGGCTTTCCGATGTATCGAATGGTGCCGAACCATTTACCTAAGGACAGCACGCTCTTTTCTTATCCGTGGATATTCTCTAGTTGAGGAGTCATGACGCCGATGGTCCTTTGAACGTTTGAGCGCTCGTGCATAGCAGAGTTTGGTGCAGTCGTGCTCTACACTCCGAGAGCAAACCATACTTAGAAGTTCTGAGCAAGAGCATTTTTTGAACTAGAAGCTTTATGAACGCGATTTTTTTTCTGGTCGTAATATTGCACCATAATGGTCAATATATCTGAAGATCCGTGCTCGGGACGCTTGTAGCTTCCTCCTATTTACAGTTAAAAACACGCCCCGTAGGTTTCCCATGTCAGTCTTAGGTACTCGGTGCAACAGCAGGACAAACTCTAAAAGCATGATTTCGCTACGCACCGGACGTTCAATCATTCCCATCAATAAGTTTTATAACGGTATCCCAAAATATTCCACAGTTGCCTCACAATAAAAGTGATGTCCTAGAAAGCTGGACTTGTAAACGGAGAAAAAACCAGTCACACAAGACGACGGACAAGAAGAGTGTACACACCACAACGACTGGACTAACAACTGAAGTTTATTGGAAAATACATGGTCCGAGGAAGGCCAGCAGAGCATGCGCAACAGCATCATCCCTAATCACTGCGCAAAAAGAGACAAAGACAAGAAATCTAAACTATCGTGGACGACCTAAAAAAGCAAATTCTTTTTCAAGTAGGCGCACCGAAGTTGTGCTTATACAATCAGAGCCTAACAAACCGATATGATATGCCTCCAGTATTTCCCGCTCCTGTTTTCCCTTGCCTCTACCAAGAATGGTGGTATTGCCGAACAAAGGATAACAGCCACATTCATTGCAATGGCGAGGCAAGTTTGCACCGCCACCGGACCCCAGGGAGGAGTGATGCTCACGAAGCCGGTCATTAATACACCGGCCAGTTTGGCCGATGTAAACTCTCTCGCATGTGAGGGGGAACTTGTACACCACCTGTGCGACACATGTCGTGAAGCATGTGTGACTGGTTTTTTCTCCGTTTACAATGTACCAACTGGCCCGCATTTCAACCCTTCTGCTGGACTTGTGTCGCGTTGCTGTAGACGCCGCTCATGTGGCCGTTTCACGCACATGTGACACTGGCACTTGAGCGGTTTTGATATAAACAGCCGCACAGCAAACCGAAAGTGTGCTGGTTTCACATGCAACGGGAAACAGTCGCTTTGAGACAGAGTTTTGACGAAACGTGAATTGTTTAGCTGAGAAACCCGCAGAATTATCGCGCCATCTTTCGCCGGCTTCACTAGTTTGGGTACATCGTCATTCGTGATAGTTATGACGACATCAAAGATGACGCCAGAAGGTGATTCCTTGCCGCGCGCTGATGACTGCATGGAGTGCAAAGCCCCGGAGCTCAATGATGGTCGTCAGTGAATCCAGCGCGGCAGCGTGAGGGACGTCTTGTTTTTGTGTGCATTTACTCTGACGTCCTTAATTTTGTTAGGATACGAGAGCCCCAAGCTGCACATAAGCGGCTTGCATTTAAGCCCCCTTGTGTTGTCAGTGAGGTGCACAGGGAAGACGATGATTGCATGCGTCGGCCACCGGTCTTCACCGTGGACACGCTTGAGGGCGATCCGGCTCTAATTAATCTTCTCTTGGCCTCCCCGCTGAAGGCAGTCCAAGAGCCACCGTCAGTGATGTCCTTGCTGAAGTAAAGGACGGTGTCATCGCTGTCGGGGTCACTCAGAAGGCCTCTCCGCTTCCTCCAAGAGCCCGGTGCGGATGCCAAGCTCGACGGATGACCAGGGGGGTCCTTCAATAAGCACGGGAAAAAAATACAAAAAATAAGTGGAGGTGGTTATCAAGGGGTACTTGTAGTGGCATTTTAAGTTTTTCGCGGAAGATAGTTAAGGTTACCTACTACCGTAGTTTATAAAATTAATCGAACACACTTCACGATTGTTTTTACTCCTGCTAGTGATGCGGACATAGTGATGCGGACTCAGTGTCATGGAACTCGCAAGTGATAACAACTCAGTATGCAGTGTGGCGCTGATGACGTCTACTCGTGCCACGACCCGCTTTCATTCCCGGATTACAGCAATTCTAAAAAGCCATCGTCACTGTCAAGAAGGTCGTTTGCACTGATGACCGAGTTTTTTTACTCAGGAACGCATTCTAGACAATCAAAACGCGATCGCCGACGCAGTTTGCTACGAATTTCCGCGTATTAAGGCTCATTCTCGCTCTTGAATCACGAAGGGTGCGTGACCTGATGTGGCTTGCGACCAGGAAGTGCCTCGACAGTTCCGATGTTCACATTTGCAAAGGGCCACCAGTGGCTCGCTATCCCGAAGGGTCTCGTCCGGAACGAGAGTTGCCGGTCTTGACTGTTACCGGCAAAGAGAAGCCGGATGTGTAACAAGCTTCCGTTCATTTCCGGGGCGCCGCTAATTGGCTAGTGGTTTGCGATTCACGGTCGCAAAGCTAGAAAATTGAGCTGCGTGAGATTTGCCTGCGACTGTCCCTTTTCAACCAAAACGGTCGCACAGTTTCTGCGATTCGCAAGTGTTAATGGGCCTTTAAAAGGCAGCACGCGTCGAAATCTCAAGGAGCGCTTTACATTTTTAACGGTGTCATGCCGAAATGCTGTCAAATTCTCCCGCTAGAAATTTCTTTAGAGCACGAACAGCCTCCCTCTTTCATTTAGAACATGACGTCTCAAAACCATTTGCTTCGTAGACCATTTCTTACTTTCCCTATTACTATCAAGTATCATTTGCTATTAGGTGTTTGCTTCTTGCGAGCATTACTATTCGTTGCCACGAAGGCATAATTTGCTCTCAATTTGTGCGATTCCACTTTATCTTAAAAGAAGATTTCTCATTCCAAGCCTTTCTTTTACGCAGTGGTCGCAGTGATCTTTCTTACTGCTTCCCAATGCCCAGTCACGTTCTCCTTGATGACACACGGCTTAAGCTAAGCAAGAAAGACTGCAGGCTCAGCTCAGCTGTGTACCACACTGTACACTTTCCACTTACCCGTGTACCTACGTGTGCGCTTTCATCTCTACTTCCGCTGGCTCAGATGCACTCCGTCCGGGCTCCGGAAGGTATACGTCGCTGGATGTTAGGCTCGGCTTCATTACTGCCTAGACGTCATATAAAATTCACGTCACTGCAACTAATGGTCGGCGGCTGGTCTCTCAGCTTCAAGAGGGCTCCTGAAAAGCACCGGCGTGAGCAAACATCAGGGCTCGATGTGCCAGCCTCTATAAATATGGAATCAGATAAAGAATATCCGTCTTTGAGCGAGGACCGCCATTTCGCAACGCCTTTATACTCTGTGGGCTTGCTTTGCAGGCCCCCATGCTTGTGCGTTTTCTGTCCGACAGTTGTTTGGAACCCCTAGGGAGTCACAGTTCGCGTTCGGGTTGAAAGATAAGAAAAACGTAAAGGATGTAGCCAATGCCAAGAACTGCTTCCGTGTCGAAAGATACGGTGGTCGAGGTGTAGACACCAAACTAAGCATAGATAAACCATAAAAAAAACGGCGTTCCTCGCTTCCAGCAGCTAGGCGAGGCCGCCAACTTTTCCGGATCTCCAGTGGCACGTAACCCGGACGTGCCACGAGATCAAAAGACAAAGGAAGGGTGAGAAGCTGCTACGGCGGGGAAAAGGGCGACAATGAAAAGATGAGCGTCGGATGCGAGGGAAGCAAAGAGGACGCGGAAGAAAGAACCACGACGGGCCGGTACGAAATAAGAGGGCCGGGAAAGACATCGAGCAGCGGAGAGAGCGGTATCGGAATCGATAGATTGTTTCCCTCTCCCGTATCTCGGCCTAGTCGCCTTCCTTCCGCGTCTCCTTCCGGAGATCAAAGACACCGGGCGTCTGCTTTGATTTATTCCCCTCGAGTGGGCCGGAGCAGCGAATCAAAACGCTGCAAGAAAAGTTGAGGCAGCACAAGCGCTGAGAAAGATTTCTACAGGGAGCGACAGCGGCTGAAAACTCCCCCCGCCGCGCTTTGCGCTTTTTTCTTTGTGTTCTTATTTTTTCTTCGCTCTTTCCATCTGAGGCCACATGGAAGGAGGAGGGACAGACAGTCGTCATGTTCCTGTTGGCTTCCTGTTGGTGCTAGCAGTGCTGAAATAGCAGTTCTTTTCCAGGCTCCTCTGCTGTGCTGGCTTTTCTCTAACCGTTCCCGCCACCGCTGCTCCAGTGCGAGAAGGGAAAAGAAAAGATAATTCGGAGAGAACTTTGCGCCTCCTGTCATTACAAGGGAGCCAGCAGTCCACCTCTGCTTAGCTTCCTTGCACCTGTCGGCCAAGCGATGCGAGAGCACGAAAGAGAGAGATAACCAGAGAGGAAAGGACTGCAAGAAACGTAGGTAGGGAGGAGGCAAAACGGAGCCAGCGGAGGGAGTATGATGGACGAAAGAGGAGGGGGAGTTGGAAAAGGGTATGGCTGCGTCGCATCGGCGAGGGTTTTGGCGCTCCCGCGCCAATCACCGAGATTTTCACGGCTGAAACGAAATTAGGGCTCGAGGCAGCCGATCGTCGCCGCCGCCGCCGGTGCCAGCTATTGTGCGATTCGGGAAGAGCTTTTTCGTTGCTTTCGCTTCTTTGGCTGCTCCCTTTTAACCCCTCGCTCTGTGGCGAGTTCTCCCTACGTTCCTCGAACCCGTGGCTTGTTCTCCCTTCCTTCCTCACCACGTCTGTAGTTTGGGAATGTGTGCGCGTGAGGGAGGGGGGTCTAACTTTTCTTTGCTTCACGAACTTTTAGTGCTATCCCCCTAGAGAATGCGGCTGAAAGGTGGAGAGAACAGTGCACAAAAATCGATCGGGGCCCAAAATCTTTGTTCCCGACAAATACTTCGTCGATGGCGATATCATTCCATCTTTCTCTGCGCTGCAGATCGCTTTTCAACAAACCAGCAAAATGGAGTTTGCCGCTTTTACTTGCTTATCTTATCTCTGCTACTGTATTTCACTTTTGCGATTTTTAAGAGGGGAAAACAAAGCATAAAATAAAGGACAGTGAAGAGTGAGCTGCACTTGAGTGATATCTGTATCGGTACTTTACTGCTTTGAGACGTCGTCGCTCCTACACAACAGCAGTTGTAGGAAAACTTTTGTCGCGCACAAGGGACGTTACAACCCCTCGAGACAACAAATGGTGAAACTTTGGTCGCAGTGCGAAACAGATTTTTAGCAATATTGTTATTGACATTTTGGTCTGCAAACCAAGGGGCAGTTCTGAAAAATAAGCAAATAATTTCTAAAGCCACAACTTCGTTAATAAACTGCAAATCCGTTTTCAGTTCTAAACTGCAAATTTTGACATTTTTTTTCTGATTCATGTGTCATTTCTAGAAAACAGTTTTAAGTCTTTTTATGGCTGATAAAAGGGGAAAAAGGGAGTACATTATGCGGGACACCAAGTCCGATGTTACAATCAGATACGGCAAGCAGTGTGTTGTTATATAGGTCACACGTATTTAACAGTGTGCCAAGCAGTTCTGTACTGTACACTGTTTCATGACAGCATTTGGGACCCCTAACAAAAGAGCCAAAAACTTTTTTTTTCTGTAATGAAACTTAAGTTGCACAGCGGGAAATGTTATTAACACAATAATTTTCAATATTTGTGTGCAAAGAAAATATAAGTAAATATAATAAAAAAAATAATAACAAAGATATATATAATACATATCAATATATTCTCACGTTGTAGTGACGGCAGTCCAGCGGTCAGGAAGACACCAACCAGTCTTGGAAACGAAGCTCTTTATTTGGGCTGACTTGCGCCCTCAAAAGAACTGAATCACTCGGCGGCGGCGTAAGCAACAAACGTGCTCGTCGGTCGTCGATCTACGAATGCCCGCAGCTCGCGGCATCGCTCAATTTAAAGCCGGCAAAGAAACTTCCAGATAGCAGGACAAGATCATCTACAGTAATCTGGAAAAACCTAGATGCAGCCTTTCATGGCTGCGATCAATCGAGATTAGACTGGTCGCTTCTCGCGTCACGAACAAAAATGATAACAGCCCTTTGCTGCAGCCTTGAGCGTGAACGAACAAACACTACAATGATACGTGGCATTACCCCCCTTCCAAAGAAGCATCGTCTCGATGCTTTAAAATGAAAATAAACACGGAAAATGAAACTTCGAGTCCTTTAGCGTTCATAATATGGCTTCAGGCGTACGACATGTACGACTTCCGGGCGTGGGCGGCGTCTCTGAGATGCTGTCGTGGCGTCGGGGATGACTTCATAGTCGAGGTCACCGATGCGACGGAGAACCCTGTACGGGCCAAAGTAGCGTCGCAGCAACTTTTCGCTCAATCCACGGCGGCGAACTGGCGTCCATATCCAAACCCGATCGCCTGGCTTGTAATGCGTGTCTCGTCGGCGCAGATTGTAGCGTCGGGCGTCGGTGTGCTGCTGGTCTTGAATGCGAAGCCGCGCAAGTCTTCGGGCTTCCTCGGCGCGATGAAGGTAGGCGGCGTCGAGGTTGTCTTCGTCGGAAACGTGCGGGAGCATTGCGTCGAGTGTTGTCGTGGGCTTCCTGCCGTATACCAGCTGGAATGGGGTAAACCTGGTTGTCTCCTGGACGGCAGTATTATAAGCGAAGATCACGTAGGGCAGAATGGAGTCCCACGTCTTGTGTTCGGCGTCGATGTACATGGAGAGCATGTCTGCGATGGTCTTGCTCAGACGCTCTGTGAGTCCGTTGGTTTGTGGATGATAGGCAGTGGTCCTCCGATGGCTTGTCTGGCTGTAGTTTAAAATGGCTTGCGTCAGTTCCGCTGTAAACGCCGTTCCTCTGTCTGTGATGAGCACTTCCGGGGCGCCGTGTCGCAGGAAAATTTGTTCGACAAAAAATTTTGCGACTTCTGTTGCGGTACCACTAGGCAACGCTTTTGCTTCGGCGTAGCGGGTCATGTAGTCGGTGGCCACGATGATCCATTTGTTTCCTGATGAAGAGGTCGGAAAGGGGCCGAGGAGGTCCATCCCTATTTGCTGAAAGGGCTTAGTTGGCGGTGTTATGGGGTTCAGGAGTCCGGCTGGTCTAGTCGGAGGCGTTTTGCGTCGCTGACACTCACGGCACGTTTTCACGTAATGAGAAACGTCGGTAGCTAGCCGTGGCCAATAGTACTTCTCCTGGATGCGGTGCAACGTGCGAGCAATCCCGAGATGCCCTGCAGTCGGCTCATCATGACATGCCTGCATAATTTCTTGCCTGAGATTTTTGGGCACGACAATAAGATGCACTGTCCTGTTCGGCGCGAAGTTCTTCTTCAGGAGGACATTATTGTGAAGGACGAAGGACGACAGTTGCCGCTTGAACCCTCGGGGAGGCGATGCGGTCTTGCCTTTCAGATAATCAACTAGGCTTTGCAAGTCAGGATCCGAGTGCTGCTGCTGCGCGAAACTGCTGGCGCTTATCGGTCCTAAGAAAGCGTCGTCTTCTTCCTCTTCGGATGCTGCGTCGACAGGAGCTCATGACAAGCAGTCTGCATCGGAATGCTTGCAGCCAGATTTGTAGACTACAGTTATGTCGAATTCTTGAAGACGCAGGCTCCAACGAGCAAGGCGGCCGGAGGGATCTTTCAAATTGGCCAGCCAGCACAGAGCATGGTGATCGCTCACAACCTTGAATGGTCGTCCGTATAGGTAGGGGCGAAATTTGGACGTGGCCCAAATAATGGCGAGACATTCTTTCTCTGTCGTCGAATAGTTGGCTTCGGCTCTCGACAGTGAACGGCTAGCGTACGCGATAACTTTCTCCTGTCTGCCATTTTTCTGAACGAGGACCGCTCCTAAGCCCACCCCGCTTGCATCGGTATGAACTTCGGTTTCGGCGTTTTCATCAAAGTGCCCGAGCACAGGAGGGGACTGTAAGCGGCACTTCAGCTCGTTGAAAGCTTCCTCTTGTGGCGTTTCCCATTTAAAAGGCACGTCAGCCTTGGTAAGTTGAGTCAAAGGTTCAGCGATGCGCGAAAAGTTTTTGACGAATCGTCGGTAATAAGCGCACAATCCAAGGAATCTGCGTATAGCCTTCTTGTCATTAGGCTGTGGAAACTCTGCGATCGCAGCCGTCTTCTGGGGGTCTGGGCGAACTCCATCCTTGCTTACGACGTGACCAAGGAACAGCAGCTCCTCGTAGGCGAAGTGGCACTTCTCTGGTTTCAGTGTTAGTCCAGAAGACTTGATTGTTTCCAGCACTATCTGAAGCCTTCTGAGATGGTCTTCAAAGCTTGAGGAGAAGACAACAACGTCATCTAAATAGACTAGACAAATTTGCCACTTCAAGCCTGAGAGAACCGTATCCATTACTCGCTGGAACGTAGCTGGGGCAGAGCAAAGGCCGAATGGCATCACCTTGAACTCGAAGAGTCCGTCTGGTGTGATGAACGCAGTCTTCTCGCGATCTCGTTCGTCGACTTCAATTTGCCAGTAGCCGCTCTTCAGGTCCATCGATGAGAAGTACTTAGCGTTGCACAGCCGGTCCAGTGTATCGTCGATGCGGGGGAGGGGGTAGACATCCTTCTTCGTAATGTTGTTCAGGCGGCGGTAATCGACGCAAAAGCGAAGGGTGCCGTCTTTCTTTTTCACTAGGACGACCGGTGCTGCCCAGGGGCTCCTCGATGGCTGTATGACGTCGTCACGAAGCATTTCCTCAACTTGCTTGCGGATAGCTTGGCGTTCTAGCGGCGATACGCGGTAGGGGCTCTGTCGGAGTGGTCGTGCGTGTTCGTCTGTGACAATGCGGTGCTTGGCAAGCCGGGTTCGTCGCACATTCGATGCTGATGAGAAGCAATCGGTATACCTTTGAAGAAGACTGCGTATTTGGTCTTGTCTGCTCCGGGGTAATGCCGGGTTGATGTCGAACGTGGGTTGATGGCCTTGGTCAGATGGTTCTGCGGGTTGGTCGGGTAGGGCAAATACGTCTCTGATGTCTGCCAGCTCGTCGAGGAAAGCGATCGTCGTACCTTTGTTTAGATGCCGGTATTCTTCCGTGAAGTTTGTTAGCAACACCTGGGCTTGGCCATTTCGGATTTCGGCGACTCCCCTCGCGACGCCCAATCCTCGATCCAGGAGTAACTGGGTGTTCCCCTCGATAACGCCTTCGGCATTTTCAATGTCTCCAGTACCTATGCCGACAAGAACACTTGATCGGGGCGGCACGCTCCATGCTTCATCGAGGACGTTTAAGGCAACGTGATGAGTCGCGCCCGTCGCAACAGGTATGGCTTTTTCCGTGGAAAGCTTGATCGACTTAGATCGAAGGTCGATGATCGCCCGATGTTCGTTCAGGAAGTCCATTCCCAAAATCACGTCTCTCGAGCATTGCTGTAGGATCAGGAAAGTTGTCGCATAGGTTCTCCCATTTACAGTAACTCTCGCGGTGCAGCGTCCTGACGGCGTAATCAGGTTGCCACCTGCGGTGCGGATCAGCGGGCCATCCCAGGTTGTTGTTACCTTCCTGAGTCGGACAGCGAGTGGGCCACTCATGACAGAGTAGTCAGCTCCCGTGTCCACCAAGGCAGTAACCGCGTGACCGTCGACCGTAACTTCAAGGTCACTTGTTCGCATTCTCGTATTGTACGTTGTCTTCGGTGTCCGATCTCGGCTTCGTCGAGTAGTGAGGCTACGGTGGGCGTACTGCGACGTTACTTCACTGAGCAGCGGTAAAAGCTTCAAGTCTGGCCGCGTCGTCGTCGTCGTCGTCGTAGTTGAGGCATGGTCTTGAGTACTCGTCGATGGAGGATCTTTGTCATTGCGCTTAGAAGCAACCTCACCTCCAGAGGCTGCTTTATTTAGTTAACCTTCGGGGGCTGGGGGAGCGTCCACGCACGGCGTAACCTCGGCTAGGAGAAACAAAGCGCGGGGACGATGGCGACGGGGAACGTGATAGGCGGCTCGGCGATGAGTATTCTTCCCGACGTAAAAACTCCTCGATTTCGGCTGGTCGCTGGCCGGGTCGGGGTCGTGGAGCGTCGAAAGAGAACCCTCGGATGCCCAGTCTTCTGTATGGGCAGTGCCGGAGGACGTGGCCGGCTTCGCCACAGTGGAAGCATAGTGGGCGGCGCTGGTCGGGAGTTCTCCACTCGTCGCATTTCCTCGGCTCTGCGCGTCGCTCAAAGGACGGGCGGGTTAGGGCGAGTGGGCGGCGGTCCAACGCAGCTGGCTGAGGGCGATAGGGGCTTGGGTCCCGTCGTCGAGGTGCAGGACGGCGCACAGCTGCGGCGTAAATCATGGCTTGGGGCTGCAGAGGCTGCGTGGGTGTCGGCGTCAAAACCCAAGGCCTGTTGAACTTCGTCCCGGATTACGTCAGTAAGTGATGTAACCTGCGGCTGCGTTCCATTTGGCAGCAATCGTCGGAGCTCTTCTCGTACAACTTGGCGAATGACCTCCCGCAGGTTATCGTTGTTAGCGGCGTCCAGGCAGCTTGCTGAAAAAACGCGCTGCTGGCGCTCATATTGGCGGGCTCGGGCGTCAAGAGTTTTTTCCATCGTGGAGGCCTCTTCTATGAATTCCGCGACGGTTTTCGGTGGGTTCCGTACGAGGCCGGCAAAGAGTTGTTCTTTAACTCCTCGCATAAGCAGCTTGACCTTTTCTTCTTCCTTCATGTTCGAGTCGGCACGCCGGAAGAGACGCTTCATCTCCTCAGTGTACACTGCAACGGTCTCGTTTGGGTGTTGTATGCGAGACTAGCAGCTGCTGAGCTCTCTCCTTTCTCACGACGTTTGTGAAAGTCTTGAGAAGCTGCTCTTTGAAGGTTTCCCAATTCGCGAGGCTGGCTTCCTCATCCTCAAACCAGACTCTTGCTGGTCCCTCCAGGGCAAATAAGACGTACCTAAATTTCATGGCATCGTCCCAGTTGTTAAAGACAGCCACACGGTCGAACTGCTCCAGCCATTCTTCGGGGTCGGCGCCAGGCGAAGCGTCGAAGGTTGGTGGCACCCGGGGCTGCTGCAGAATGATTGGGGTCGTCGTCTGGGGCAAGCTCATGGTGGACGTTGCTGCTGGCTTTCGCTTCCGGGTAGGGTCCGGCAGAGTCCCGAACTCAGGTGCGTCCCCTAGCAGACGTCGGCTTGCGCGGTGGACTGGAGTCAGGTCTTGCGGTGAATGACTCAGAGGGCTGGCGTCACGACTTCTAGGGGGTGTCCGGAACATGAAAGGCTACCCCGCACCTCCACCAGATGTCACGTTGTAGTGACGGCAGTCCAGCGGTCAGGAAGACACCAACCAGTCTTGGAAACGAAGCTCTTTATTTGGGCTGACTTGCGCCCTCAAAAGAACTGAATCACTCGGCGGCGGCGTAAGCAACAAACGTGCTCGTCGGTCGTCGATCTACGAATGCCCGCAGCTCGCGGCATCGCTCAATTTAAAGCCGGCAAAGAAACTTCCAGATAGCAGGACAAGATCATCTACAGTAATATGGAAAAACCTAGATGCAGCCTTTCATGGCTGCGATCAATCGAGATTAGACTGGTCGCTTCTCGCGTCACGAACAAAAATGATAACAGCCCTTTGCTGCAGCCTTGAGCGTGAACGAACAAACACTACAATGATACGTGGCAATATAATAATAATAATATATATAGGTACGTGCGTGCGTGCGTGCGTGCGTGCGTGCGTGCGTGCGTGCGTGCGTGCGTGCGTGCGTGCGTGCGTGCGTGCGTGCGTGCGTGCCTGCGTGCGTGCGTGCGTGCTTGCGTGCGTGCGTAGAAGTGTTCGAGGGTACTAGGTGGAGTCCCTAGTCCGGGACCCCGTTGGTAAAAGCCGCCGTCCGGTCCCTCTGGACCAGGGCCCAGGTAGAGTGGGGGTTCGGTGAAAGGGTTGTGTTCTGCTGGCAGGCCCACACGGTGTGGGAAGTAGTTTCTGAACGCAATTGTTCCATATAATTTAAGATTTCAGTACAATTTCAATAAATCTGCAGACCAGACCGCGGCAGCCTGGCATTCTTCTTTTTTTTTATTGTCAAAAGCGTTCTCCATTGGTTTTCAACGGCAGACTTGACTGCTCGATGCGCTCGATGGAAACATGTTCAAAGAAGGATTTTCTTACACATCAGAAGAATGAATCATTACCTTTAATATTTTCATATCGGTATCTTACAATTTTTCAGCATTCAAAATTTTTATCCGAGAATGTTAGACATGTGTACGTGCAGGAGTGTATTATTTCAATACCATAATTAATCACTCAGGGTGAATTATTAACCATTCGAATGGTTGGAGTTCCGTGGAAATCCTTAAGTATTGCTTAAGAAGTCTATGCGTGGTCGGTCATTTCCAGAGAAGCTCGTTGTCGTGTACGTTATCTGCTGTACCATCGTCCCTGCGCTGACACAGTAAGTTGCAGTGATTTGCGCACGTAAGCTTCAAATCGGTTAGTCAGGAGCTATAGCAAATGACTGGGGTTATGTGAACACAACCGGCGTTGGGCTGAGTCTGCTTCTCCTGAGATAAAGGTCCGCAGGGGGGAGATAATGAAAGGATGCGGGACGTTGCACAGATATAGGCTCTTTTGCGGAGTATTGCGAGCGATAACAGCGAGATTAAGCAATATTGTAGCAATATGGGATGATAAGTGGTTAAAGCAGCTCAAGTTTATACCCGACGAGTGGCATGCTAGTTGGTTAAAGCACAAGCGTGGCTTTGCCGAAACGAAGAAGGCTGGGGGAAGGATGGTGCCGTGTCGCTTGGCAAGCCAATAATGAGAGCCAACTACAAGCACGGTAAACAAAAGCTCCCAGACGCAATGGGGTAGAGTGAAAGAAAGAAAATGCATGAACAGCCGTTTTCAAAGGTTTTTGGCCTCTGACGCTGAGGACGAAGTCATGAGTTCGGGCCCTACCTCTGTGATGAAATATCTATGGCGGCCAAACGCAAAAACACATGTGTGCCAAGACTACAGGCAACATTAAAGAACATGCTCTTCTGAAACATTTCATATGAACAGCCCATATAGAATCACCAGATTACAATGCCCATATGGTACAGAAAATATGCTTAAGTTCATGCGTTTTTTATTTGTTTCCCATGAACTCTCATCACCCTTTCTGTGTATGTTACGACTGATTTCCACAGGACGTGCGTAACGTCATGCAAAGTAATAAAAAATTTTGTTGTTTTTTTTTACATCACTTTTTGTCCCCATAGTACGTATAGAGTCTGAAGGCTCCATGTGTCTTTCATATGGAACATGTGGAAAACGTAAGAAATAATAGAAATTCTCATATAGAACTTCTCAACGGTTAAATAGTCAAAACTAGTCCGGACCCTCCACTACAGCGCGCCTCGTAGTCACTCCTTCAATTTAAGCATGTAAAAATCAACTTATTTAAACTATGCATACATGGTGCATCCAAAAATCTGTGGTTTTCGAAAGGCATACCGTTACGTATTGTTGCGAAAGCAACACTAGGCGAGTCGCTGAGCCATACGAAAGGCGCATGCGCGAGGAGCAGTGACGTCACATGGCGCACAGCTGGCGCGTCACCGCCGTCGCTGCTCGGATGACTCAGAGGTACCGCCGCCGCGCTCGCCAGTTGCGCATGCGCAGTAGCGGCGCATAGCTAGCGTGCCGGGGCCGCCGCCGCTGCGGCGCGCTCTCCAACGCCCCTCTCGCTCTCTCCTCGTTGCTTTCGCAATCCTCCAGGTTTAACCAGAGCTAAACCACTGCCAATTTTTATAGTTCACTCCATGCTCTAGGCCTTCGTCGGTCACCTGTCTTTCTGGTAGCTCTTTTAGCCCGTGTAAAATCTCGCCTCTCGCGTTGCCTGTTGCAGATGATCCCCCGGTGCTGACCCACCGCTTCGCCGAGCAGATCGTGGAACCGGGCGCCCCGGTGTCGCTCAAGTGCACCGCCACAGGAGCACCGCTTCCCCAGATCACGTGGACGCTGGACGGAGAACCCGTCGCCGAGAGCATGAGGCTGCGCATCGGAGACTTCGTCACCAATGACGGCCAGGTGAGCAGTGGCGCTCAGAAGTGACGGGGTCTAAACCAGCAGATATGGACAAAGAAAAACGTCTCGTTTGTGTGTCTTAAAAAGCACGCAGTGTGTCTCTAAGATCAAAAGCGTGCACTGAAAGATTGCAGAAACATGTCGCTTGAGGAGCCAGCAGCACTAGACATTCAAGCTGCGAGCGACTGTCTTAATTGAACCCCTGTGATAAGGAATAAAAAAAAAAGCAACCGCAGGCAGTTCAGCCTGCTTACGTGCTATGATTGCGAAAGCATTGTGCACTAATGCGGTTTCCGTTGGTGCGTTTGTGGTTTGTGCGCTTGCGCGCTTGCGCAACTTAGTTCGCGTTGGACACCAAACCGCACACCATTCGCAGTTCCATGGGTTAATGCCCATCTGTACAGAATTGGTCTAAAGCGGCTGTTTGGGCTTGTTTTTATCGCGCTACATTCATTAACCATTACCACAGAATTGGTCTTCTCTAATTAACATTCATAGATGGCGGCGAGTCCCAATACCACTATCGGTGCAGTGGTGCAGCGGTTAGGCAATGCGCCACTGCACTGGCAGGTGACTGTTCCTATCACAGGTGCCCGTAGGGATCGTGCGACCCATTTTGCTCTTCCCGAGCAACTTCTCACGCAGCTGTGGCTACGCTCTTCTGAACTTTCCCGACCTCCCTCCTATTGGCTGCAGCTTGCGCGGCGCTCCTAGAGCTTACCCGAGTTGCCAAGTAACTCGGGTAAGCTCGAGTAACTGGCCACACTTTCTTTTAGAACTTTCTGTACCCCCTTTCCGTGGACGCCACACATGAGCCAAGTAATGTTGAAGGATTAAAAATTGCATATTAATAGGGCATTCAGTGTTGATACTGCATACGTCCTAATGTTAGGTGGGATATGAGGGATGTCTTAACGATGGGCTCCGGTCTATTTCCGGCCACCTAGGGTCTTTAACGTGCACTGACATTGCACAACGCACGGGCGCTTAACCGTTTCCCCCTCCCCGAAAATGCTGCCGCCGTGGTAGAGTTAAAATGTACAATTTTAGCTCTGCCCCCTTTCCGTAGAAAGATAAGTGCGTGCAATACTGGCCCCTCCCCAACACCTCTGTCAGGCAACGTGCCTTGATAATTGATCGTACATCACTGTACATCCAAGCATAGCAACGTTTTGTCAAGCTGAACAACCTCAATTTTTCTCATCAGTCCTCATCGGCTCCCCATGCCCTTGCAGGTGAACAGCTTCGTGAACCTGACGGCGGCGACGACAGAGGACGGGGGCCGCTACCAGTGCCACGCGAGCAACGACGCGGAGACTGTGTCGCACGGCGCCCGTCTCAACGTGCGCGGACCGCCGCTGGTGCGAACCATGCGCAATGTGTCGGTGCTGGCTGGACGCACTCTGGTGGTCCACTGCCCGGCAGCCGGCTACCCGCTCACCCAGATCATTTGGTACAAAGGTGAGTAGAGTAGAAACAGCTGCGAGTTTATGTACAACAAGGGTAACATATTGTTGCAGTGGTGTTGCCCAAAGTACTTGTATTGTGTATGCGTGTGACACAATGCAAGTACTTCGACACAATACAAGTGAGAGCACATTTTGTGTTCTCTTCTCACATCCTCTGGGAATGCCTTCGAGTTTCCTCTCACGTAAGAAGCATAAAGTCTCTATATCAATGGGAGACCTTACTCCTCAACTCCGATCCGGCGATTCAACTTAGGACCGTCCGACTGTCCCAAGCCGTCGTTAGGGCCCAGGGACTCTTAGCTGTCGTCTGGGTGGGAAGTCTACAACCTTCCCTGCATCTGTTGGACAAATAAAGTTCTACAATCCAATCCAATCCTTCACGCTGCGTTGAGCGCGACTGAGCCAGAAGAGGCGAAGGGCGTTGGGCGACTGTTAGCGCGCCTTCCTTTTGATCATAATATCCTCTTCGTCCTCAACACAACGTTAAGCGCGACCGAGTTTGTCTGTATTTGTACGATTTTGCATCTTGTTCTGATAAACTCCACACAACGTGCTTTAAGACCTTTATAAAAAGAGCTCACTCACTAAATAACTCATAGGCTCCCTGGACGTCACCATATAGCTCGCTGGCACGTTGTGCGCACGTGCAGAAAGAGCACAGGAGGTGACAGCGCGAGCCTTCTGAACGCCCTCGTACTGGGACTTCTCTGTGTAAACAATGGAAATGTGTCCATGTACTCTATCGAGGCTTCAGACAGCCACGACAGCGGCAACAAGTGGCTTTACCGAGCAAACTGCAGTCCCTGTAACTGACTATCACCCGTAAAAGGCACTCCTAATGGAGTGCCTGGACGCTGTAGTGAAGCGGAACTTTGTGGTGAACGCCTCTGAACCTGCCATCCAGAGATGTTTTCGCTGGACAGACTTCGCCACACCGAGCAAGGGTCTTTCCCTAGATTTTCTTATCTACCAAAAAGGAAGCGTAAACACTTCTCACCGCACTACAACTGTACAATGCTGGGATGGCACCTGCACATCCGTAGTCAGTGCGAGGAGTGAAGACAGAAAAGGTGAAATGGTGCTGACAGCGGACCAAAAAGGAAAAAGCTCGCAACTCTAAGTGCGCTAATCGCCCACATTTCGCGCTCATTTCGAGGGTCGCATCCGGGGCATTTCAACCACTCTAGACATTCGTAAATTGTCTACATGGATGTTTGGAAAACTCTAGAAATAACTGGAAGCTGTCATTAACTTGTGTACTTTCAAAACATTAACAACGCGTGTTATCTACTCGTAATCATGCTCATGATAAGCCTCAGCGATCTCCGAGTGCGCATGTTCACTTCCAGAAAACGTTCCACCGAAGTGCAAGCTGTCTCGCGACTGAGTATGCGCCTGAACTATGATGTAAAGAGGAATGCCTAGAGCAATCCACTGCCTCATTTTCTTGGCCCTCGCCGCGACCTGAGGTTGTGGCTAGCAATCACTCCGAGAACGCGCTAATGCTTAATACTGCTTTGCCTGCACGCCACACAAAACAACTAAAAAATATAGTCGGGTTTAACAAAGTTAAAACAGATGACGCGCGCGTAGGCGAGATGACGGAGGCGAGATGGCGGATGCGCATGAGGAGGAAGGACGCGCAGTAAGAGAAATGCTTTCGCATTACTGCACCTAAGCTGATTTAAGTAGAAGGGTTGAAATGCGGGCCAGTTGGTACATTGTAAACGGAGAATTTAAGAATTTGATTTAAGTGCATGTCTGGAATTTTTGTTACACACACACGCGCGCACGCGCACACACACACACGCGCGCACACACACACACACACACACACACACACACACACACACACACACACATACATACATACATACATACATACATACATACATACATACATACATACATACATACATACATACATACATACATACATACATACATACATACATACATACATACATACATACATACATACATACATACACACACACACACACACATACATACATACATACACACACACACACACATGCATGCATACATGCATACATGCATACATGCATACATGCATACATACATACATGCATACATACATGCATACATGCATACATGCATGCATGCATGCATACATACATACATACATACATACATACATACATACATACATACATACATACATACATACATACATACATACATACATACATACATACATACATACATACATACATACATACATACATACATACATACATACATACATACATACATACATACATACATATACTGTGAAGACGACGCCTTCGAACCTGTTTTAATAATTAGGGAATAGTCTCTCAGTACTGCGACACCTGTGCGTATTCGTCCCATCAATACAATAAAATATGTACCATTCTTTTTTTTCTGATCATTTCCTTTCAAGCGTCAGCTTTCATATGCATCGACATTTTTTTTTCTTTTACCATCTGGCACTCACTCGTTTTTGCTCATTTTACACTAGTATTGCAAATTAAATGTATGCTGGCGCGTCTATGTACGTTAAATGTCAGTACCTTTTATTTAACTTCGTTTTCTTTGGTGCACTCTCACTTTGCTTCATCAGGATGGTCATTCCTTTTAGCGGCTTCATAAAGAGAACTCCTAATGTAATGTGCTCGTGAAAGCCAGGTCTAGGTCATAGATTGGCTTTTAATTTATAATTCCCTTGTCCTACATTTATGAACGTGCTAAGTACACGCTGTCTTGATTGATACACGAGGGTGTCTCGGCCAATTCTAGGTAGCGTAGCCACCTAGGTGCTCATAGAAAGGCTATTAGCCCCCCTCTAACTTCGTTTGCAAAAAAAAAAAAACGGGGGGGGGGGGGAATTGAGGCAGATGTGGAGAGCGAGATAGAAGTCTCGAAAGCTTTAGCGCTGCATTTTTTCATGTCGAGTATTTTTTTTTCTTGTCTGACAGCTTTGCTCAATTTTTTCTCCGCTAAAAGCCAAAAATACATGCGATTAGTTCAGCTTCAAAAAAATAGCTGGATGCCACGCACATTTTCTTTCCTGTCGCGTTTAAATGAGAGCAAACTCGCTTGTTTGTCGCTTACTGCTATCTCTTTTCCTTTTTTTTTCTGCGCTTCCTTCCGTCTACACGACGAGCTTTCGCTCCCGCGGAAAGTGATTATCGAAACGCGTTTTTGAAGCGGATATTCCAATACACGGGCCTCCGTTCAGTTCACCCGCACGCTCGCCGCAGCGGTGAACGCCAGAGTGGGGAAGTAAGGAGCGGTGCCAGGAGAAAGCCTTTCGTCCCGCCGAACTTTTGATGAAAAGATCGAGCCGGCGATTGATGCCACATGCAGACGTCGCCGAAGCTCGGCGGGCGGGGCGAAAGGGAAAAGAGGGAGGGATGGAAGGAGGGCAGTCACCCCGCACAATTTCATCGGACGTGCAGCAGGGCTGCTGTCGTTGCAGCGAGCTCGGTGTGTGTGTACGTGTGTTGCGTGCGCGCGTGTGTGTGTGTGTGTGTGTGTGTGTGCGTGCGTGTGTGTGTGCGTGTGTGCGTGCGTGTGCTCGTGTGTGTATGTGTGCGTGTGCTCGTGTGTATGTGTGCACACGCGTGTGCGTGTGCGTGTGTGTGCGTGTGCGTGTGCAAGTGTGTGCGTGCAAGTGTGTGCGTGCGTGCGTGTGTGTGTGCGCGCGCGCGTGTGGGGAGGGGGAGCACATAGAGAGAAACAGAGAGGAAGGGAGGGAGGTGAGCAGTGTTCGGTTTGGATTCATCGGGAGGCGCCCACCAGACGAACGCAGTATTGACGCTGCCGCGTTCGGCGATCTGCGAAAAGGCGTTGCCTTTGAAACCAGACCTCATAAGAGGCACGCCATCCCGGGTGCGATCGATGGAAAACTTATGAGCGAAGCGCGCGTGGAGCCGGCGTAGTGAAAAAAAAAAAAAAAAAACTTCCCTAAACGCGCGGCTGGTGGAGACCACGCGCGTGTACGCTCGCTCAGTTTGCTCACGACCGACTCCGGTTCCCGCGCGTGCGGCTTGTGCACGAAACGAACCCATCGAAAAGCGAGCCCGGCCCTACTTCGCCCGGACCTGGCTGGACGCAGGCCCGTGATTTAAATGAGCTTCCGTCCCCTCCGGAGCCCTGTTTCGTTCAGACTATTTTCGGTAGACTAAACTAATTGTCATCTCGTCGCGTTTCATTTCAGACTTAGAACGTCCACGCGAGCCTGACATACTGGTGAGGAGAGCGTGAAATAAAAATGACATAAACAAATATCCAGTGACTTTGTTAGCTTTAGGTTCCTTCTCCCTCTCCTCTTTCGCTTTTTGTAGCGTCAAGTTGAAAGACCTGAACGTTCTCACTGGGCGGTACGTTCTGTTGGCTGACTTTCAAAGAGCTTTTAATGTGATATCAAGTATCCCAGTAAAACAGAGGAGACACATTTAAACATACCTCCAAGAGTTGTGAAATACGCTTTCCTAGATTGTTCTCTCCCAACAGGCGTAAGTGATCAAAGTGGTGAAATGGCGGTCTTGAAACTTTAACGAGCACTAACTGACGGCAGGATATTGAAAATCACTGTCATCGTGACGCCACTCCTGAATGCCAAAATGTATGACGTCGTATATTTCCGAGCATCGGGTGCGTGTACTATATGTAGTGTTGAGCAGTTGATGGAGCATACTGCAGCAGTTGTTGCTGTGCTGCTCTGCACGCAATCGCCGTTATCTGTAAGTTTATGCTACGAGCAGCTTTCAGATTTCGGAATCTGCTCCAAACTTTCAAAACGTTTTCTTACGAGACTCGCACTCACGACCTCGGTAAGTACTTTTTTCTTGAGTGATGTTTATAGTAGCTTCAAGGGAAAAGGAAAAACGTGTGTTACACCACTCCTCTGAGGGTCACATTACAAGCGGTATTATTATATAATTACAGCTCACAAGATTTTTGTCAGCAGTTCTGTTAGTACTCTTGGTTCCTTGAAGCCGCCGCGGTGGCTCAGTGGTTACGGCACTCGGCTGCTGAACTGAAGGATGCTGTTTCGATCCCTGCCGCGGCGGTCGAATTTCGACGGAGGCGAAACACTAGAGGCCCGTGTCCTTTGCGATGTCAGTGCAAGTTCAGGTACCCCAGGTGGTCGAAATTAACCGTGTCCCTCCACTACAGCGCCTCCCATAGCCTGAATCGCTTTGTGAGGTTAAACCCCATAAAACCATAAACCACAATCACTCCTTATCTGCTAGATATTTTCGACTTAATAGTTCGTCAACGCTTTCAGCACATTCCACTCATTCGTCTTGACAAAACATTTTTGTTCAGTCGCACTGATGTGTCGCAAGGATTCCGCTGTTCATACGGTTCATCAGTACCATATCTTCAAGTGCTACCTTAGGCAAAGCAGGTCATTGATGACAGGCGTTGCTCCAGCTCAGCTTATTGATGAATGTCGAACTCGAAGTCTTCCATTCAGCTGCCTAAATTGATTGGCTTTAAGAAAGCAACAGTGGGGGCCTCGTGACGGTGCGGCTCCTGCCGTATTGAGTGTGTGGTGCGCGGTGTCGGTGCGCGTTCATCGTATTCAGTGAGCGTGCTTCCCCGCGATGCCTGGACATTATGGACCCTTTGAACATTTTGTGCTGTGAATGATTTTGTGTGAACGGCGGCAGCAGTCGCCGTCGTGTTCTTGTTTCATAGCTTGTTTGTACCGAGCGACACTAGTCGCTGCCTTGGTGTTTTTGTCTTTGTGAGGGACTATGGTCCCTTTGTATGAATAATCAGTCCAATAAACTTCTCTTCAAAGCAACAGTTGTTGCAGTGAACACATTTCGCATTATGATTTGGCTGTCGTATTGTGATTTATCAAGAGTACCGTGATATCACAGCTGCAAATGTGGTTAAGTAAAATAAACATTATATCACAACTCTCCAGTCAGGGCAGTAGTAGATACGAAATGACTAGGTTGCACGATTCTAGATTCATAGAAACTCCCCGATCAAGCAATGGAGCCCATGTGTCGCTTCGAGACATTACACACTGCAGTTTTTCATACCCAGCATTTTTGAGCGGGCAACCATTTATGAGCGCAATTTTTTTATATACTGAAAGATTTCAGTATAACAATCGAAATATCCACAGATCACCTAACGGCAGTCTTTACTTTTTTTTTCTATTAACGTTCTTGCTATCGTCAAAAGCGTTCCCCGATGGTTTTTATGACATTCCTAACTGTTCGATGCGATCGATGGAAACACTATCCAAAAAAAGATTTTGCTACACATGAGAACAGACAGTTACCTTCAATATTTCCATAGCAGTATCTTACAATTTCCCAATTTTCAGAACTTTTGGCCGAGAAAGTTGGACATGTTTTGTTTTGTGTATTTTTTTTCATAATTCGTGTCCTTCAGCATAATATCGTGTCCTTCCAGGGCAGCTATGCTGCCGTCTGTGAAGTTCTAAACAGCACGGGAAGAATTGAAAATTGAATTGAATAAAGAATTGAAAAAAATCACATTTCGCTTTCTTTGAGACTATATATTAGTTTCTTCCTCGATTGTTGTTTTGCGAAAAAGGCGAATGTGTTAACCTAACAACAAAGAACCCCTGATTATAGTCCCTTGAAATGTTACAAAATACAGCGAAGGTGCTTCTTCTGCTGGCAACATCAGATGGCGACAGCCTTGCAGCTTCCGAAGCCAGTGCCATGCGATAAGTATCGCGGTATTATGTAAAGCCGCTGCACGTAATCGGGAGTCCAGAGACCGCAAACATACGGCCGTGAGAATAGGGGACGAGAGCGTCAGGTACTGGCCGCAAATTCGCTTCGCTACAAGACCCCGTAGGCTCCAAGATCCAAATGTACGCAGGGTTGGTCTCGGCGCCGCACTGTTCGGAACCGAGAAGTGAGGATTTGCCGGTGCCACATCGACCCCCACACCCCATGACTGGATACCACACCTGGCTATATTCCAACACTATCCGTAAAAGGCATTCGCTTGAGCTTAGCCGTGACGTGTTTATGCCGATGCAGCGGCATAAACACAACAGGCATTCCAGCAACAACCAACACATCCTGCACTTAACACCTCGATTGGCATGAGCATTTCACAACACCCTATGCGGTCTCTGATATCCGCCTACCGCAAGGATAAACGTCCGGTGCATTTTTCTCTGTTTCTTTTTCTGCTCTAATTTTTATTCATACGACACCGCAGGGGACTCGAAGCTACCGCAGAGCAAGCGCCAGAGCGTGTTCCGGAACGGCACGCTCTTCGTGCACCGCGTGGAGCGGAGCGGAGACGAAGGCGGCTACAGGTGCGTCGCCACGGGACCCTCGGGGAGGTCGGCCTCCGGGGAGCTCCACGTCAGCGTCATGGGTGAGTGGCCGAGACAGCGCTATGTTCTACCTTTTGTGGCAGCGATGTGGTTCCTTTTCGCTCCGGGCAACTGCGTTGGGTGCAGAACACGCTTCACAGGAATCGTTTTTTTTTTTTTTGTCTGTTTAAACTCGCAAGATCTTCTTTGTGAATGACTACATTCATGCACGGACAGCTGTTCGCTTCATCTGAGCGGGTAGGTCACCTCCTCTGTGTAATCATTTTCCTTATGGGTATTTTCTTCTCTTTTTGTAGAGCAGCGAAGAATTTTTATTATTGCTTGTCTGAAATAGTGTTACTGTAGGCTGTCTTTAAGAGGCTGTGTCATTTTTTTGTTTTCATCATTCTTCACTAACTGAATAAAGTTTGTATTCTTAATCGTCGCTATCAGAACAAACATTACGACTATCATGAAAGCATAAATTTGCATATCAGAGTGTCGTTGCTGAAAACCTATCGCGATCACGCCCTTAAAGTGACAATACCGGCTTCTACGTTCAGAAGTGTGTTGAAATCGTGATTGTACTTTGCGAATTGCTAACTGCTTGAGTGCTTCGGATACTTCGTAACGTTTTAAATAATATATACTCTGACGTTAGTACTGTATTGGAAACTTAACCTGGCTATGAATGGCAGCTTACCCATATCCCTCAAAAGAAAAATATACAACAGCAGTATATTACCGTTACTCAACTACGGGGCAGAAAAGTGGGGGCTAACGAAAAGGGTTCAGCTTAAGTTAAGGACAACGCAGCGAGCTATGGAAAAAAAAAAACATAGGTGTAAAGTAAAGAGACCGGATGCAGACAGAGTGGGGGAGAGAACAAACGCGAGTTAATGACCTGCTAGTCGAAATAAAGAGGAAGAAATGGGCTTGGGCAGTCCATTTAATGCAAAGGCAAGATAACCGCTGGTCAATAAGGGTAACGGAGTGGATTCCAAGAGAAGGCAAGCGTAGCAGGGGGCGGCAGAAAGTTAGGTGGGCAAAGGAGGTAAGAAGTTTGCGGGGATACGGTGGTATTAGCTGGCAAAGGACAGGGTTTATTGGAGAGACATGGGAGAGGCCTTTGCCATGCAGTGGACGTAGTCAGGCTGATGATGATGATGATAATTATGACGTTAGTACTGTCTTTCCCGTGTTTTAGAAAGCAACACCACAGATGCAAAGAATGTTGTACTGGCAGCAGTGATTATGGTGGTGGAAATCATTGAGGATGCAAGTACTTATTGTCAAAAAACCAGGGAAGGAATAAGGAATGAGTTTAGAGGTAGGAGGGATTCATAAGCATATAATGGGGGAGGGGTTGAGGGGCGGCGATAAAATAAAAGACGTGATTTTTTTTGCTTGTAGGGTTGAACTCCAGCAGTGTGACCAGAACATCGTTTCGTCGTTCGCTGTTTCCTTCTAGGAAGCTCTCTCGATTGAAATATCCTGTTGGCAGTGTCTTGTCGATGTTGTTGAGCGTATTCCGAATGCTTGGTAGATAGGGGTTTCTCATACGTATTCCCATAAGATATGCTGTAACATATCCCACCTGGCACATTTAGGGCAGCTAACCCGGGTTTGGCTCCCCATGAAGACAGCTATCATGTCTGGAGTTATTGCGGCGTCGGTTTGTATATACTCCATGCTAGCTAGTGCTTGGTCACTAGCCTCCGGGCGGGGCACGTGGTTATTCTTAGCAAGCCATGTCTGCGTATATTGAAGAAAACAGTAAGTATACACCTCCAAACCAGAGGTAGCAACCAAGATAGGTGCTGATGCTTCTCGTTGTGAGCCATGGACATCTTTTAGATCACACTCCAAGTTGTCTCTACGCGTTGTAAAAATCATAGTGCGTCGTCTGTTATTTTTCCTGTTACAAGAACGTAAGCTTTCCATTCGGGCGACGGCGTGAGTACATCCCCCGTCTACCCAATACCCACGGCGCCATCTATTTTCTCAGGTTGTGACTGGTTAGGTTTAGAAATTAAAGGAAAATAAAAGTGTTAGAGTGAGGATCAACAACCGTTTGTCGTTTGGCGCCGTGAGAACACATGTTTAGAACACATGGTTTTGGTTGCAGTATTAAGCAATGAAAGGCCTGGTAAGCGCAATTCGAGACAGTTCATGTACGGGGTGCTTCTGCCAACTGGGTGAGTTGAAAGAAGCACTCCGTTGATTGCGTAATTTTCGTTTTCTGCGTAAAGTGATCAGCAACAATATCACCAATGCAGATGCGTTCAGTTCGAACTAAACGGTCCGCTCTCCGCCATAGCCGCCATAGCCGCCTCACAGTGCTGCATGCGTATCACTTGCTCACAGGACTGAAGTGCTAGGTTTGACTATCCAGGAAAGTGGGGATTTCTTTGTGTTATTATGTTGTTTCTTATGAGCGCTGATTTTATATTACCAGTAATTCATCCTGTGTACACGTTGAAAACATGTCAGCTAAGTAATCAGGCGTTGGATTCATCTTGGCACAGCTCTTAAAGAGGGTGGTTCAACTAGAATACAATTGCCTTCAGTACAAGGGTACACAGCGGGGCGCACACTTTAACTGCGTCCAGGTCATGCGCGTTTTAGAGTGACTGTCAAAAGTTCGAGCAGTTTGCTTAGGGATAGAAGACTGCATTCAAAGATTCAGCTCCGAGTTCGCGATCCGTGAATTCTTGGGGACCCCTCCAATCTGGCGACTTTTCTTTCAGCCTTTCTCCTCTTTGTCGCGTCTCCATTCAGGTGCATTTCCAGCTGGAAGAGAAATGCGCTGAGCAAAACAGCGAGTGCAACGGCTGGCATCGCAATCTTGATTACAACGGCGTGGAGTTAATTACTGCGATGGCGCTTCGAATGCATCTCTTGGCCCGAGAACATTTCTACGACCCCTCTTTCCCTCTCCCCTAGTCGTGCAGCGCCAGCCGACCTCCTCGCCCTTTACTACACTCCGTGCCTGACAGCGGAGCCGTGTTGCGCGCCATCTGGGGAGAGCTGGTTCGGACGGGCAGGCAATTTCAAAGTCGGGAGCACGCTCTGACGAATGGGCTGGTCTGCGGGCATTTCAAATATTTACGGCGCGTGCGCCCAACGCCCGAAATGCTCGAGGACGACGCGCGCTAGCTGTCCCCACCGCTGGAAGAAGGCCGCGCGAACAGTAGTAAAAAAAAACTGACAAAGAAACATTCGTTCCGAATGCGCCAGAGAGAGAGAGCGATGCCTCGGAACGGAGAAAAAAAGAAAAAAAAACCAAGAAACAAAAGATGAGACCACAGTTTCGCCTCTGTCTTTCTGTTCCGTCCGTATTTGATGATTATTTAGTTTTTCGCGGACATTCAACAGCGTATATACATAAGCAGCGCCGAACGGCCGCGTGCGGCGGTCGCACGAAAAGGAACACCGCGCGTAATGCACAAAACCACGCAAAGTGTTTGTAAAGAGAGGATCAAAAAACAAACTGCCTGCTTGCCGAGATAGCCGGCCGTAATTTATGCATTTTCTGGCTTCGCTGCGGAGAACCGGAAGGGTAAAAAAATACGAGGGACGCGCCCGCGTCCGGCTCTGGGCCTGCCGCCGAACTGTCGCCCAGGCAAACACGCCGAGAGCCAAGATGCGGCATGACGATGGCACGAAACTTTGAAAGATGGCCCTAGCGGAAGGCAGCAGTGCGTCGTCATTATTCGGAGAGTTCCGCCGCTGTGCACGACAGCGCGAACGTGAGGGCTTTGTTTCTTCAAATTTTTGCTTTCCTCTTTTGTTTTCGTGCGTGTTCTCTCTTTCTTTTTTTTTTACTTTGCCTTCATTTCTACTGCGCCAGTGTGCTTAGGATGAGAGCATAAAAAGCAACTGGTAGATAACTAGTTTTGCCGAGAAGTTTTCAACAGTAACCTCTGCGACGTTATAACATTAGAGAGTTATATCATAGCGTCATCCGCGATCCGCTACCGTGATTAGTTTCCGCGGGGCAGCACTGCGTACGCGCTGATTGGTGCCGACGCGGTAAGCGCGCACGCAGCTGACGGGCACTTGGCGCCATCTGGCGCCCCTAATGGCGTTCTGCGCATGCGCAGTGGCGCCTCATGGAAGCGCATCGCACTATTCTATAGCTCTCTATTAGAGAGTTTTATAATAGCGCTATACCGTACACCGTTACGGTCTAACGCTAGCTTCGCATGCACAGCTTGCAGGCTCGGTGTAACGGTAGAGTGGCTGTGTGTTAGTCGTAAATTGAAAGGCTCTAATATGCGCGTGCATGCAATATCCATGCCTTGTTATCACCTTATACAGTAGCGGCAACAGTTTAGGGCTGTGCATAACGTTATGCACAGACTCTCTATTATGCGGTACACTAACGGGAAAAACTAATCCCCAGCACATTTGCGGAGCCATTACTCGAGTCCACGACGGAAATATATCAGCGTCCATTATCACTGCTTCATTATCATGCCCTTTGATTGAAATTCGAGTTCACGGCGCAAAATTCCGTTAGCAGCCAGTTGCTTCCTGTGCAGTTTTATAGAATGCCCAGTTGTTAAAAATTTTGAGCAATTTCTGTGAAACTTGTTTTTGGAGTGTCAAAATGATGGGAATAAAAATTTTGAAAATGCGGCAGTTCAAGACGCATTGGTTGGTGCCCTAATGGGTAGTTGAGGTCGAGATTGTAGTTGAGGTTTAGTTTTCTGCGAACTAGTGGTGGGATTAGCCCTTTAAATGTTTGCCTGCATTTGCTTCGTCGTTGCGACACTTAGATATTAATTAAAATCGGCAACTTTCGGCACAGATCTGTGAACACTGGCAGAGCTACGTCGGCATGCGTACAATCGTTATAATCCTTACAATCAACTGCTGCTGCCACCGTCCGCAGTCCAGGCCAGTCTCGAAGAAAAATTAGAAGGCGGGAAGCCTCCTTTCTGAATAAATGGTGCCTGCGTGGGTAAACAAGGTTTTTTAATAAACCATGTGGCGCTTCTGTCCTCTTGAGGGAAGCGAGCACGACACACATTTCCGCGTTGAAGTATGGGTAGCAGATGAAGCAGTGTTCTACACCACCGCGCGCACAACACGCACGCACAAGGTAAATCCCTTGTATTCGTAACCGGTAAACGAAATGAAAATATCGTCTGAATATAGACATACGGAACTTTCTGTGATGTTTCTTCGAGGCCTCGGGAAGACCAGCCATTGCAACATTGAAGAGCGTGGGGGCAAAGAACATTTCCTTGGGGCACACTTCGCGATACAGCCCTTTCCGTGCTTTAATTTGTCCCTGACCTCGCTCGAATCGAACGATCACAGACGAATGAATGAATGACTCATAATCTGGGACTTAATGCGCGTGAGAGTGCAGGACGCAGCTCCTCCTCGGAAGACAAACGAGGGGAGTGTCAGTTTGTCACTCGGAATTTTCTGCTGCAATGAGGGTTCCGGCCCTTCTTTGACGTCAGTTTGACATGCCCGGTGTAGGGGCCAGTCACGTCACGCCTAGGGTTTGGACTCCTCTATTTCTATCTTTGAAAGTGCGCCTGACTTTTTTTTTTTTTTTTTGGCGTTTATTCCAGAACGAAGTTTTCAGGGGGGGGGGGGGGGGGGGGGGTTCGTAAATATTATTTTCTACACGCGAATTACCGTTCTGTTTAGTTTCTTCGGCGATATAATGCGCTACTCTTGTGCGGTCAAAAGTCATCTAGAATTTCTCCTCACCTTTCTGTCAGCCCGGTCATTCGATTTACCAGTTATTAGGGCAAAAATGCTCCTACATAGAGCTGTGTTTGTAGGAAGAAATGCCATCGTCATTAAAAAGGGAATGTAAGGCGTAAGACATAAATTCAAGTGGAAGTTATATTCTAAAAGCTAGGTTGTCACTCCAGTGTTGCATTTCTGCGCGGGGCAGACCTAGAGGTCGGGCCTCACGCGCCCTGCACGTTAACGACAGCAATGACACTGCCACTTAACCCTCGAGGTAACCAGAACATGAAACTTTTTCGTGGCGCTTGCGCATCTCTTCAAGTCAATGTCCTTGAGTGCAGTGGAGGAGCTTACTTACCTCAGATATTTCCCTAAGTGGGTCATGGCAGTTAACAAGGGCAACGTAGAGCACAGTTTATTAGAACTTATTTCCAAAACAACCAAGTCAGTCACTATCATGCGAAGAGATCATGAACGCCAGACCAGAGCTCGTCCTCACGAAACCTTGTTAGCCTGACCGACCTAACTAGCGCAAAGCGTAGCGTTTCCTCGTTCCTCGCACCAGCGCCAGCACCAAGCTCCCCTCTGTCCTCTCTCTCCTTCGCTCCACCAAGAGCAGAATCGAGTCTCCCCTTATAGCTCCGAAAAGCCACCTTATCAGTAACAGGCCCCTGCCCATAAGGCTGTTTACTCGCAAGCACCACGTGCATTACGCGAAGCCCTTTACGCACAGTTAAGCATAAACTACGCACTCAAAAGGACAGCGGCAGCTGAACTGGAACCAACACTTAGCCCGGACTGCGCGCACCGCTCTGTCTGCGCTCGCTTATTTGCTGTCCGTCTCTGCAACATCTGGTGCTCGTCACGCGTTGTGCTACTGAACTGCCACATTTCGCGCCCCTCTCCAAACGCGAAGAGCCCGCGTGTCGGCTACGCCTTGCAGCAAGGAAGCGACCTTCCAAGGCCGTGTCTTTTCTCAGTCGGCTAACTGCCGCTCCTGCAGTTTACAACGTTAGTTTTCAAACAAACCCACTCGAACGGTGCCTGGTGAGAAAAGGGTCGGAGAACAAGGGGTCTGCACGACCAGCTGTAACAAAATAGCCAAACAAAGCACCTAGCTACGGCGTCCGGGTGGTGGCTCCTTTATGATCCCCTGCACAACGGCGGCCTGCCAACTTGACTGTTGGAGCCTCCCGGTTTGCAGAGGCGCGTAGAGTAGCGGAATACTACCTCAAAATACACAACTGTGCTACTTAATGTGTTGATTTCTTCTTTTGTCGGAGTAACTCCCATCGATAGCCAGCTAGTTGTGGCCCGCATATTAAAGAGCATACTGACTTTATCGGTTAAAACTGAATTTCGAAAGTGATTTCGGCCTACGTTTATCGCTTCTTTTTTTCCGGTTTAAGCCGATAAGTCCAAACCCTAGACATACTTTAGTTGGTTCCAGTGAAATAGCCTAGGTCCTCTTGCTTGTACTCGCCTCTGAGTCGTTTTGCTTGTCTTCTATAGACGTTCTTGAAGTGGGTACATCTGCTTGCATGAGCACATCAGTTTAATTTGCTTTGAAGTTCCACAGGTGTAGGCTCTTTCTTGGGAACCATAGTGCTGTCACTGTCTGTTCTAATTCATCCAGCTATTGTAGCATGCGTACCCAGGAAGTATGTAAAAAGCAAAAAGTCCATTTTCTACTGCGTTTGAGATTCGATGGTTCGCAACACAGCAGTGTGCTTAGTTTATCGGGTGACAACGTCAGATCGTGCGACATCGCCTGTCTTCTTTTTGTCCTTTGACCGCCTTCGTTATTTGCCCTCCGGCTCAGTGTCAAAGACAATTCACCAGCAGGTCTGACTTGCTGTCTGGGCGTTTCACGCGACAGAGCTTGCGTTCAATCCACACTCTAGAGTTTGATTCACCTCGCTTTACTAGTCTGCCATTCGGCAATCGCACTTCTTCACCACTGAAGTGCTGTACCATGAGAGTCCTCGTGAGAAAAATCATGTTTTCAAGCAAAGTCACAGCCAGATTCACTTTGGGGAAGTGTCGGACAGTAAAGATAAACATTGTTGTCAGTGAATAGGATCCTCTGATCGCTATGTCCACAACTTCACTGTCCACAACTTCACGGGGCCACATTGTCCTCATAACAGAACTATACACGCACCACATATTCTAAAAAATTACTGTAAACAGTCATTCAAGTGCCTTGCCCTTTTTTCCCGAATCGAACTTGCGCCTGAATAAAAAATGTGGAAGAATTAAGAAATACCTTCTGTAACATGTGTACTTTATTATGTGAATGACGGAGGCACGGTGCTTTTCGCGTTTTTTTTTTTTTTTTTCAATTTGCCATAGTTTTGAAACTGCTGCTGGTACTGTATTTCCCGTTGCTTGGTACTGCGATTCCTTACTTTCTATAATGTGCTGTATATTTTCTGCACTTGCACTTGCATTCTTTCTCTTTATTTCCACCTTCAATACATTTGTGTCCACAACTTAAAATTATGCTATATCGCGTTGTACTTGTTGCTGACAACAAATGTACCGTCTGAAGGAAAAGCAATTAGACCACTAAAGCCACTTCAATGTTTTATTGCAAGAAAGCTTAGGAGTGCAGTCAGAAACTGACAAGCGCGACGAGTGTCTTTTAGCATGCTCAGCATCTACTGACACAGTAAGTCATTGCTGCTATATGCCTGGTTTTCAAGAAATTAAATTTTAAATCGACTATCGTGGTCCATTTGCTTTTCTTTTCAATAGTACAGGCCACCTTCCAAGGCCTCTGGTTTTTGTGAAGCGGCACGTTAAGCAACTTTTACCATGGCTTTTTTTTTTTTTTTGAAAATAAATGCGTGTTTGAATAACGCAAAAAAGGAGGAGATTCTGGTCGATTTCCATTATATATTAAAAGCTGGCGAGGTTCATTCTCCCTTTAAAAGAATGTGGTCATCGCACGTTGTAAGTGAACAGAAACTACGTACATTTGTCAATACGTTGCTATTTTTTTGCCGCCGTTTGTACTATCTTGTTTGTCTTCCGTTTAGTCGGAATGATATATCCCGCTAGCGTTAAGGAGTGAAAATTCTATTGCTAGAAAATATTGTCCTCGGTTCCATGCCTTCCCCTCTTCAAAGTCAGCGGGATTTTTTTTTTTTTCGCAAGCTGATTAACCCGCTGCTTTTCATATCATTTATTTAGTTACGGTCGTAGTTGGAGACTCACTAACATCCCTAATACACGAATGCTCCAACCGTATGTCACAATTTAATCTGGTATAATACGGTGAATATATTGCTCTTCGGTTTAATTTTGATTATATTCGCCCTTAATCATCGGCTCAAGCAAAGATACGTCTCCTCCGTCGCTGAGAGCCTCCAGTCGAAACCTCGGATAAAAAGAACGAAATAGAAATAACGGAAAATAATTGGTTTACTAGTATGGAAAGTTTATCAAATATTTGATGCTTAAACTTTGTTTTTTGCCACCTCAAGGCAATCAAGCACATATACGACAGTGCATACTCTAAGCAAGCTCCTCCTTATAAGTACGTCCCTGTCTGGGCCACATAAAGATGCTGATCAAATTTTACTTCACCTTAATCTTTTCAGCGCTTGTCTTTGGCTCAAGCAATGCACAGCCCTCACTATCGACCGTATGTGTCATTTCTCCGAGCAAAAAAAAAATAGAGACGAAGTAGAATTGAATGAAAGCAATATTTTTATCATAATAAAGTCGCTTTGGGTTGAAAAGGTAGCGAAATCTCGCCTTTTTAAGCCGTTTTCTCCTCTGCCTCCTCGCTGGTTATACTTGTCGGTAGATGTACGTCAAAACGCGAAGCTTTTCCATTCTTTCGCTCATTGGTTATAATAACTTTTTTGTGTAAAACTTTATTATATTCGTTGGGTAATCATTCGACTCAGCTACGACGAAGCCGTGTCGTACGCACGCGCCGAGGTTTCCGATGCAAAATAAAAACCACCGCTAGCCGTACAATGTACCATGCGAGCGCTGTGGACCAATCGTAGATGCGCAAAGAGGAGTAAAATAGTGAAGAAGTGAAAAAACGAGTAGGACGTCGGCAACATCAAAGATTTGTTCTATAATCTCAGTACAGAGAAAACCTATGTTATACCGGCACTCATGTAACCCGTGTGGGCGTTCTAGCGCATATTGGAGCTAATAAAGGTGGAAAAAAAAAAAAAAAGCTCGCTCAGCTTTCCGTCCATTTAAAGAGTTTTTTTCTTCAAAGGAAGACAGTCGGCACTGAATTCATAGATGCGGGGTACGAAGATTGAGGGATTTCGTAGAGTCCGAATTCAAATATATGCGACTCGTGCGAATAAGAGCGAAAATGAAAGAAGAAAGCCTCGCTGAAAACGAAGCCCATGTCGAAACTAGAATAAAAAAAGAAAAGCAGTAGGCGGCTGTTTTTTTCTCGTGTCCTGTAGACAGGGTGTCGCCTCTAAAATGCATGCCATTCCCTTTCAACAAAATGTCCTACATCTATTCATACTCCTTGCTTACAGGAAGAGCACGAAAATAGCGCCACACAGGAGCATTTTTTTCTCTTTCGCTACAGCGTTTAATCCGCGGTGTGCGCGCAATTAATCACAAATGTTACAATGTTGTGATTGCTTGGCATAGAAAGGCCATCTTCACAAGGAAATTCGTAGTTACCTGATATAACACAGCCGATGGGGCTTTAACGAAAGTTTTCACTCTACAAGAGCTAAAGCTGCTAAATATTCAAACAGATCGGCTGAGCACCGCTTTTGCGTGTACGAAACCTGCTGACTTCCGCGCAACGATGTTTCCAATTTGCGTTTGAAACTGCCGCTGATACTGGCCCTATAATCTGCATACGAGCTTCAACGTGCACTAACAATCCTTGGATCTTTCGCATTTTAGCAATTAACAATCGAAACTGCGAAGTTTCTAGTTTAAACTCTTACTATTCACAAATCCTCGGTAATGAGTGCGCACCCAATTAGCTGACGCCGTTCACCGTTATTCCAGCTCAGTGTGAGTGAGTGTACGGGGGTTCGTGCGTTTTTACATCTTTCTCCATTTTCTTCTAACCATCGTCCCTGATGTTTTAACATTTAAAACTTTTTTTTTTTTCACTCTTTACATTATGGTAATTCAGTCCTCATACTTATTAGGACTTCGCGTTTCTCGTAGACACACTAAAGTTTATAATCAGGCACGCACAGCCCAAATTTTACCCCTGCAAAGCAGCCAAACTTATCACGTCCGCTGCTACTAGCGTTGCACACGCCGATCACGCGGAGAAAGGGATTGCGAATAGCACTTTCTCAAAACCGAATCGAATACGAATGGTGTAGCTTTACTGTTGAATCGAATGCGAATACTTTCGATAAAACCGAAACGACTGCCAATCGAACAGTGACAGTACCGAATTGAATGCGGGTCGAATATTTTTAGCGATATTCGCTACTTGCAGAATTGTTTGTACAAAACGAACAGTCGTTCGAAATAACAAAGCGCTAGAGACTGTGCTACAATGCGGCGCTATAACTTAAGGTGTTAAGCTATAGCACAGTCTGAAAACTCAACAGTGATCTCCACTAGGGGCTACGCAACACGAATTCAGTATATTAACTCTATTACCCCGTGTTACACTAGAGGAAAATGACCTTCTTTAATTCTTATAACAAAAGCAATTGATATAGGACCATATCTCAGTAGATGACAGCGGCAAAAGGTGCGTGTGTATGAGCCACTGCTTCCGAGATAGGGCATTTAGTAGGATTTGCTGAGCATTCCTGGACCCTGCCGCACCGCTAAACCTTGTTGGCCATATGTATGAGTATTATGAACGCTATGACTCAAATGAACCGCGTCGCGGCGCTGGACCCTCTGCCCCACGCAGCCCGATCGCTGCAGTATGCTGTGGGGCGTCGGAGTGGGCTGTGGTTTTCAAACTGTCGTTGAAGAAAACTACCGAGTGTCTTATTCGAACTTCGTGCCAATTACTCGAACAATATTCGAAAACTTGAGAACATATTCGATTCAGTTCGAGTAATTTTGAACATGCACTAGTTGACTGAATCGTATTCGACTCGCTATTCAAAAATTACTAGCATTTGCCCACTCCGACTACAGAGAAGTGGTTCCTGCGGTCATAGAAGTTCACCACCTCCCTGTCGGTAAAAAAAAGAACGTACTACCAATGGCTGTCACGCCATTGCGTCATTAATGATAACGACACAGCGGAGAAAGCAACCCGATTCGCCCACCAAGCAACCGCGCATGCAGCAACGCGCCAGGCGGCCAAGCACACCGTCGTGTGGCCGAGCTACTTGGCGGAGTCGCACAGTTACCGACGTTTCGCCCCTGTAGCCTTGACTTCATTGTGTTGTATCGGCCGCTGTGTCATTGTGCGGGCTACACACTGCGCAAGCGTCAAGTTTTCTTTCTACCTCGCCATGTCCCCCCTTTCCTTTTCCCCTCTCCCCTGGAATACTATATAATCACCCTCTGTTGCAATAAACGTTGGTTTTTCGCTTGTCTCGTTCCCAGGCGTGTACGCTCGTTCCGTTCCTGCCGTGGCCTATCGGCCGCGGCTATGTTACAGTGGCGACGAGTCAAAACGACACCCACGCTGTCGAGGCAGACCCAGACGCTCCGGCCCTGAAGACAGCACTGCCAGCGACTTCCATGGCCTTCCAGATGCTCCCGAGCTTCGAAGAAAGCACAGATAAGTGGAAGCCGTACTTGATCAAAGTGGAGGCGTATTTCGAAGCAAATGGCATCGCTGAGTCAAGTAAAAAGAGAGCACTTCTTGTGGCTGCACTGAGCACGCAGACTATTCAGATCCTTGCCGGAAGGGTGGCTCCTCAGGCGCCGAACTCTTTGAGTTATGACGAAGTTATCAAAGCCCTGAATGAATACTATGACCCAAAACGGAATGAAATTTCGGAGAGCTACAAATTCTTCAGTCGTTGCCAACTGGAGGGAGAATCTATTCAGGCTTTCCTCGTCGAGATCCGCCGCATCGGAGACAACTGCAACTTCCGCAGTTGCCTTTACAGGATGATCCGAGATAGAATTGTCTGCGGTGTACGCTCAGGTGCAGTACGGAAACAACTCCTGGCAAAGAAAGAGTTAAAAATAGACGAAGCCGAAGCGATAGCGATAGCTGCTGAAGCCGCGGAAAACGATGCGAAAAAAATTTCTCCAGAAGCAACACCACTACTGAAAATGCAAGCGCGACGCCGGCCAACACCGAGACAAAGCGCCGAAAATGCAGCGTGTCGGCAATGCGGCAGATGTGGAAGCTTGAAGCATGACGCTAGCAGCTGCAGCTGGGCCAAATCGCGCTGTTATCACTGTGGTCAACGTGGACATCTCGCAAAAATGTGTCCCAATCGCCGTGACAAGCAACTCGGGGCTGCGGCACCTGCGCCTCGTGGCCAAACATTAACAGTGCAAGAAACCACTTCGGAAGATTGCTATGAAAATGCTCATATCTGGACTTTGCTGTCGGCGCGAACGAAGTGTCTCGAGCCGCCACTTCGCCGCACATTCAATTGGGGCGGTGTAGAACTGGCAATGGAAGTAGACACAGGATCACCAGTATGCGTCATAGCGCGACAGGTTTTCGATAAGCATTGCAAACACTGGCCAAAATTGAAGCCTTCACATCTGAAACTTTCGTGCTACGCTGGAAGGCTGCCTGTGTTAGGCGAGCTTCAGTTAGTTGTTGCGCACCAAGGTGTGTCAGTTGAATGCACACTCATAGTGCTAGACTGCAACGGACCAAGCCTGTGCGGGCGAGACCTGTTAACCCTGCTGGATAGAGCTGGAGTTCCGGTACTGCAAGTCCGTAGAGGTGAAGTGCCAGTGGCGGGAGAAGCCATCAGCCGCATCAATGCCTTACGGAGCAACTACGAGGATGTATTCTCGGAGGAATTGGGCCTGATGAAGGGACCCCCAGCCAGCTTGGTGCTGAGGGACGGTGCAGTTAGCAAGTTTTGCAAGGCAAGACCGCTTCCGTACGCGCTCCGCGACAAAGTGGCAAAAGAGTTGGATCGGCTAGTGTCGCTAGGCATAATATCTCCCATAAAATATTCGGACTGGGCGACCCCCATAGTACCAGTGCTTAAAAAAGATGGCACAGTGAGGATTTGCGGGGATTTTAAAGCCACCTTGAATCAGGCTTGTGCACTTGAGCAGTATCCCCTTCCGGTGATTGAAGACATGTTCGCGTCGTTAAGCGGTGGTGAAGTTTTTAGTACACTCGACCTGAAAGACGCCTACAACCAGGTGCCACTAGACGAAGCTTCACGCAAGCTGTGCGTGATTAATACGCACCAAGGGCTCTTCTGTTACAACAGGCTGCCGTTCGGCATTTCCTCTGCTCCTGCTATATTTCAAAGGAAGATGGACACCATTCTAGCTGGCCTTCCTGGAGTTCAGGCATACTTAGATGACATGCTTGTGTATGAAAAGGCGGCAGACAACGGAGCTCGGCTGAAAACTGTGTTGCAGCGGTTTCGAGAGGACGGCGTAAAGCTGCGATACGACAAATGCAATTTCAGCCAGCCATCGGTTGCTTATCTGGGACACCGTATCGATCGTCTCGGTCTTCACCCGACGGAAAAGAACGTGGAAGCTATCATGAAAGCACCGAGCCCTCGTAACGTGAGCGAGCTGCGTTCGTTCGTCGGAATGATAACATTTTATTCAAGGTTTCTGCCGAACATGTCAACCATGTTGTCCCCGTTATACCAGTTACTGGAAAAGAATACGCGATGGCAGTGGAACCACCCCCAGGAAACTGCGTTCGTCAAGGCCAAACAGTGCCTCAAGGATGCCGAAGTGCTTGCCCATTTTGACCCGTTAAAGGAGCTGAAGCTAGAGTGCGACGCTTCGCCACACGGCATTGGCGCAGTTCTGTTTCACACAGTAGGCAGCGTCCACAGACCGATCGGATTCCGTTCAAGGACTCTTACTAAAGCCGAACGGAATTACTCGCAACTGGAGCGTGAGGCGCTGGCACTAGTTTTTGGGGTCACCAGATTCCGAGACTATCTGTTGGGCCGTGAATTCACTTTGGTTACAGATCACCAGCCTCTCCTTGGATTGCTAAGACCCGACCGCCCGACACCCTCTATGGCTGCAGCCCGCATTCAGCGTTGGGCACTCTATCTCGGAGGATATCTGTACAAACTTCAGTACACTCCCGGAAGACAACTGCTGAACTCGGACGCCCTCAGCAGGCTTCCTCTGCAGTCACCCGGTCCTAGTATGGAGCCTCAAGAGCCGCAAGAGTACGTTTTTTCTTTGGAAAGCCTAGACGAAGGCACCGTTACGACACGAGAACTGAAGGAACTCACAGCTGTCGACTCGACACTAGACCGCGTCAAATATTACGTGCTACACGGTTGGCCGAAAAGCTTTAAAGGCCTTGAGCCGTGCCTGGCGGTATTTTTTGACCGTCGACTTGAGTTGTCCCTGGCACATGGGTTAATTTATTGGGGACATCGAGTGGTTATACCTGCCGGTGCACGAAAACGATTGCTGCAGCTGCTGCATGAAACCCACCAAGGGTCTTCGCCGATGAAATCCATTGCGCGATCGTTGTTTTGGTGGCCAGGCCTTGACCGAGAGATTGAGGAAATGTCGGCTCAGTGCAAGAATTGCATCGACAATTTGCCCATGCCGCCAGCCGCTCCACCAGCAAGCTGGCCACAAACGTTTGAGAAGTGGTCGCGCATCCATGTGGATTTTGCCGGACCGATAGAAGGGAAGATGGTGCTTGTGCTAATCGATTCGCACACCAAGTGGATAGAAGCAATCCCTCTGAAGCACGCTACCACGACAGCTACAATCCACTGTTTGCGGGACATATTCAGCCGATTTGGCGTGCCAAGAACGATCGTTTCCGATAACGGAACACAATTCACTAGTCGTGAATTTGCAACATTTGTCGAGAACAACAACATATCCCACGTTAGGACCGCCCCCTTCCACCCGCAATCTAACGGGGCTGCCGAAAGAGCAGTCCGAACGGTGAAAGATGGTCTCCGGAAGTTGAGGCCTGGCAAATTGGAGCACAAACTTATGCGTCTACTGCTCAATTGCAGAAGGACGCCTCAGAAGAGCGGCAAGTCGCCATCAGAGATGCTTCTAGGATACCAGATTAGGTCGCGCCTGGATACGTGTTTCCCGAAGGGTAGTGGAGACGCACCGTTGGACAGCCAGGAGTGGCTGCCCCAACTGAAGAGCCGTGTGCACGTTCGCAACTATGGGACAGGAGACAAATGGATACCAGGGCATGTGACATCTACTTCTGGGACCAGAATGGTTACAGTAGAAACACCTGGAGCAATTGTCCGGCGGCACGTGGACCAGGTACGTCTTCGGCATGCAGAAACGCAGTCACCCGACACTGCGGAAGACGCGCGCCCGGACGGCGATACATTCAGGCCAGAGGAATCCGCATCACAGCTCGATATGAGACTGGAAGGATCTACTTTGCCGCCTGCAGTTGGGGATCATCATGCTGACGGCGCATTCCCGGCACTTCCGTCATCCGGAGCAGTAGTGCCAAGCGAACCCGCTGAAGCCGTACGACGCTCGACGAGGACGAGGAAACCAGTTGACCGATTTTAGGAGGAAGAAGTGTTGTATCGGCCGCTGTGTCATTGTGAGGGCTACACACTGCGCAAGCGTCAAGTTTTCTTTGTACCTCGCCATGTCCCCCCTTTCCTTTTCCCCTCTCCCCTGGAATACTATATAATCACCCTTTGTTGCAATAAACGTTGGTTTTTCGCTTGTCTCGTTCCCAGGCGTGTACGCTCGTTCTGTTCCTGCCATGGCCTATCGGCCGCGGCTATGTTACAATTGCAAGAAAAGTCGCCGATTGTAGCACTTTTTTTTTAATTTCTTGCGCTGACATGACCACACAAACTTTTTTATTGCACAAATAGGCTTGGACTAGTTACCGGTGGAGAAAAAAAACAAATTCAAAAGAAACATCCCCGGTACATTTTAATGAACAGTCTTAATCAGTAGCTCTCAGATCGACACCTTTGCTGGTGATTTCATGGGGAGCCCCTTACGGCAACCCTGGTACCACAAAGGTCTGGAGAGCGGAGGGTAAAAATTTTTTGAAGATAAAATTTTGGTGGAGACTGGAGCGACCATAAGGGTACCTAATGCACCGCATAGCCGAAGTGCAGTCATAGAGGCCTGGGACCTTTTGACCAAGACAGTTTTTACATAATCATCTACGTAAACGTACGTCACTGTTCCTTTTGTTGTATGCAGCTACCCTTTTTAGTAAAAAATAAATAAAAAAGAATTAATGCATTGAGTTGACGTTGAGAGAGCGTAGCACGCTGCAGAACAGGACTTCATATATTTTTGTGCGACTCTGGTCCGCGATTTTGCATCTTGTAACGCACATAACAGTTGACAGCAGGAAGCTATACAACGCTATTTACCATATTTAGACATGCGCGGTGCTGACAAAGAAAGATAACCATGCCCAGTGGCCCTAAGTCACCAAAAAACCGTATAAGACCTGATTCTCATAGCCGGCCTCCTCTACGGCGCTGCGGCGACGGAGGCGGAAACCGCGGCCGCAGCGGAACGGAGTGATGTTCTAACCGAAAGAGGCGCCGGATACCGGCAAACCAGTTGGGGTGGCCTCTCACTGCTCTTTGCTTTTGCTCCCTCGCTGCTTTCTTCGTGCCTGCGCCCCCACGCACCCGCGCATCGCCGCCGAAGCCGCGATAGGGTGCCTCGATGCGAGCGCATCGGTGGGTCAAGTGAACCGAGCTCGCGCTGTGACTGACTCGCTCTCCGTGGGGCGGTGCTCCGTCGCCGCCGCTCGACGGAAACGTAGAGCAGGACCCGGTGGCACCGGCCGCCCGATTTCGGGGAGAAAATGGTCCAAAAGCAGCCCCCTCCGTCGGCTGCCGGCTCGACGGAGGCGACGGAGCAAGGGAAAAACCGGCTGTGGGAATGTGAAGACGAACGCGTACTGACATCACCTCATTACGTCAAGCACAAGTATCGTTCATTCGCTTGAGCACGCTTAGATATCCTCATGCGAACAGACATGCGGCCAGTATATCTTTGGGGCTGCCACTCTGTTGCTAGCATTTCTTCTTAATTTTCATTAGCATTTCGCGTACATGCAGGCATTTCAGACTAGTAGCTTTCGTGATGGCGCCGTAACTATTTTTTTCTGCACACCTGTACCTCAACAACTTTTGCCACCTGTCACATATGAATCGCGAAAGAGAAAAGTCAAGTGCGAATGAAAGGATGAGATGTTTCTAGTTCATGGAGCTGTGACACTTGCGCTGCTCATTATCACTTTGAAAGTCCAATGATGGCTCATTGAATGTGACGTTGAACCCTCTCTTTTTTTATTCTCCTTCTGGTATTATTTTTGTTTTGGTTTTCTTCCTTGAATTTTTAAGCTGGCATTTAATTTCTCCCCAGTTGGGTTGAGTAATCTTTATTAAATAGAGCTGGCACAAAGGCGTAAGGTAGATGGCATTTGGCTGTCAATTCCTGCCTCAAGTGCAAACTCCCAGAAGGAGAGCAGCGTGGGTCGGGCCCAGACGTCGTGCGGACCCGGAGGGGCACGGGTCTTCTTCTGGCGGAAATAAAGTTTCTTCACTCACTCACTCCTTAGTAGTTCAAGCACCGAATGTGGTTACATGTCTTTCGAGGTGCTTCCTCCTGATGTGGTAGCCAGGGCAGCCCCATAACACGTGCCGCACCATTGGTCGGGCGTCCATGTTGCACTTTCTACACGTTACTCTGGCCACATGTTCGTCGGCGTATTTTTTAGTTGAGCGCACGTGTGAGGCGTGTTTTATAAACTGCAAGCGTGACAAGTCAGCAAGAATTGTGTGAAACGCAATCCTGCCTTCATTTTCAACCCATTCGGCAAAACATCGAGGTATTTGTGATTCTGTGAACAGAGAGCAAAGTGAAGACACCTTTTGCGCAGTAGAGAAAAGCACTCACCGAGAAACAAGTGCTCAAGTGAGAAAACCAGCGAAAAGGGACGCAGGATCAGGAGAAGACACACACGCACATGCTTACACACGCACAGGCTCAAATGGAGAGAGGAGGGGGGGGGGGGGGGGGGGGTACGCCACTCTGAGCAAGATCCAGAGGAATGCGCGCGAGACAACGCATAGGAATGCGGCTTCAAAGCTGCATTCCCATATAGCGCGTCGTTCCTGTCTGAATGTGCAGGGTGGTTTGTTGTAACGCGGTAGCACGACTTTTTGTTTCAACTTACCCCGAAAGAAGCTTTCATCCGACAAAACCTGACGCAATCTGACGGGCACTTTGCCGTTAAATATTTCAGATTTTAGCGATTTTAAGCTAAAATTAATTGCATAATGCCATCCTCGTAGCAGAAAAAAAAACATATCGTTGTTTTGATCTTTCCTGCATATGGCGTCCTAAATTTCTGGTGTGGAAAATAATTTGAATGCTGATTAAAGGTGCACTGAAGAGGATTCTGAACTTGTCTTTTTGCCGCGGGAACTAGATCTACACGTTCCTAGCATTCTTAGAAACAGTGACTTATTGCCCTGTGTGGCCAATTTCAACAATTAAATCGAATTAACGTCCAGCTCCCGCCTTTTTTTTTAATTCTCCCTCGTACGATGGGCGGAGTCGACCAACGCGTGGAGCGCCTTTCACCCAGTCCCGTGGAGGCTTTGCTTTCGCTTTATTTTGTTTTTTAAGTTTTCATGAATAAATAGTTTCATTCGCAGGTAATATAGCCGCAAAATAAGCCCGAAGAAATAAAAATACGCGCGGACTATTTGCTACTACGGACTACCACGTATTACTCCGCCGATGGCAGAGCGGCAAGCCGCCACGGGACTGGGTGAAAGGCGCTCCACGCGTTGGTCGACTAAGCCCACCGTACGAGGGAGAATCGAAAAAAAAAAAAGGCGGGAGCCGGACGTTAATTCGATTTAATTAGGTAAATCGGCCACACAGGGCAATAAATCGCAGTTTCTAAGAAAGCACGGAACGTGCAGATTGAGTTCCCGCGGCAAAAAGACAAGTTCAGATTCCTCTTCAGTGCACCTTTAAGCTCTCTTGTTCGCGCTTTGAGAGCGCAGTACGCAAAGGCATCCTGCACTCCCGAACGTTCGAGATGGTCTCCATTGCCCCTCGCGCTCACTTCCAGTTGTTCTACAATACGGGAGCCGAAATGTCGTTTTTTTTATGCGTAGCATATTGCAATCACTCAGTTCAGCCCTTGGGCGCGGCCGGGCAGCCACCAAACCACGTGACGTGACGTCACCAAACCACGTAAAAAAAGAGAAAAAAGGAAAAAGAAAAGAAAAAAGGAAAAAAAGGAGAAAGGAAAAGCAAAAAAAAAAACAAAAAATAAAAAAGGACGGCTGAGCATGGTGGCGGTTGTCACCGCCCCGTTTCAAAGGGGGCGCTCCTATCCATTCATCCATCCATCCATACGTCACGGAGGAAAAGCTGCTGAGAAAATCGAGTGCCGCCAAGCAATACCTCACGCAAAAAGACCGCGCAATATGCAACGCATTCTTGGCTTAACCAAGCTAAGCCTGGCCATTTTTCATTGCTTTTCCTTTTGGTCGGCGTCCATTTTTAAGTTTTAGTATCATTGTCCCCGGTTAGACGAGATTTCTTCCAACTCTTTTGTAGTGATACCGAAGGAACCTTACAATGTGTAGTCGTTTCAGTGCCTTTCCACATTACTCGAACAATGGCGCTCATTTTTTAACAGCCCACGTGAAAGCGTATATTCACAGATAAGTCCTTCATACGTCTGCGGAAGCCTGTTAGTGTGTTTCTTTGTCGTTACTTTTTTTGTGTATGTGTGAAATATTCGATCCTTACCTGATTCTGTCAATTCCTGCAGACAGGCCACCTTTCAACCTTGTGAACTCCGCGCGACAGATCTGGCACACTGTGGAATAATAAAATATTTGTGCGGCATGGGTTTATGTTCAACATTGGTGGATAAAAATTTCGAAAACAGGAAAATTGCAAGATACTGTTATGGAAATATTGAAGGTAATGGTCCATTCTTCTGATATCCAGCAAAATCTTTCTTTTAAAATGTTTTCATCGATCGCATCGAGCAGTTAGGACTGCCACAGAAAACCAACAGGGAGCGCTGTTGACGATAGCAAAAACGTTAATAGAAAAAAAAACTGCAAGACTGCCGTTGGGGGATCTGAGGATATATTGATTGTTATAGTGAAATCTTACATTATATGAAAAAATTGCGTTCATAATCATTTTCCCGCTCATAAAATTCTTTTGTCCAGAATTGTTGGGTGTGAGCGAGGAAGGGCTTCACATTCCAAGTGACAATGCGATAGCACTTCAGTATTACATCACAGTTAGGCTTAGAGCATATTCGACGCTGCTAGCAGTTCACTGCAATTATCTGTCTATACCTCCACACCTTACCCTTCACTTTTACATCTATACTAATTGTCCCGTCGAGTTGTCGCCGTGCTGAAGGGTATGCCCAGACCAGTGCTTCTAAGTGCAATGCCTTCACCTTTCAGTCATCGCGGTTTCTTTCACCACCTTTACAATACGAAGCGAAAAGAAACATTGATCACCATTGCCGTCCCTACTCGGTGAGACCATACCATCTTTTTATGGAGCTAACAATACCAGTTATTCTGCACACACCCAGCCTGCACCCAGTACACAGAACTGCACTTCGGCGGCTGGCATAGACTCAGGCTTATACTTTGTGTATACATATACCACGGCTAATTCTAGCATCTTTCGCTCAATCTTCTTTCTTTCTCCGAGGCGCGCTTCCCTCACTAATGAGCAATCAGTGAAGCCGAGTTATGAATATGCTATAAGCATGGGAGCTTGCAGGAAGCACTGAAGAGGAGAAAAAAAAGAAAAGGGAAAAGAAAAGCGTAGGCGTGTTCGTCGCGTTCTTTCAGGAGACCTCGCCGCCCCGCCTGGTTAGGCAAGCGACGGGCAGTCGCCGTCACAGCACACGCGCGCTCACTGGGTTGTAGCTCCCCGCTTATCTCTCCCGGAAGAGGGTTGCTTCCTTTCCCCTCCCCTTCCTCCTCGCCTCCTCCTTCGGCCGACATGCTAATGCAAGTGCTCGTCGAGCGGCCCGTGTTAGCGGCCCCGCCAGCTTCAAAGCGCTGCTCGGGCCTAATGACGTCTCCCGGCTCAGACAGTAGAGCCCTGTCCTGCCTGTCTGGGATGGCGAGCACTCCGTAGTAGTACCTATAAGCCGCGGATGATTGCTTTCAGCAGTGGTTATGCGGACTGAACACGTAAGCGCGCAAAATGCGAAGAGAATGCCTGGGAATATCTTCGCTGTATGAACGGCGACGCGAGGGTCAGGTGGGATATGTGTTTGTTCCGTTAACCTGCTCATTATGTTTGCGATTTCCAGGATCTGTCTCTGAGTGTTTGCTTCTTTTTGCACACGGAAAGAGTTTTCCAGCAATAGAGAAAGAGCGAATAATGAGCGGAGAGGCAGGGAGGTTAACTAGGCGACGCCCGGTATGATACCCTAAACGTGGCAAAGAGGACGAAGGTTGAAATAGAAAGGGGAGAGAGGAAGGTAGTTGTCTTTTTCGCTTGTCCGTAGTCCGTAAATAACAGGGTACACTGGGAACACTCGTAAAGTTTACAGCCTTGAACTCAATCCTGAGTCTTTCAACAATTTTGATGATGATGATGATGATGATGGATTTTTATGGCGCAAGGGCATCTTTGGCCAAAGAGCGCCTTGGCACAGGGTATTTTTCTTCTACTCAAGGTGGGGTCCAAGACCCATTATTTTAATAATTTTAAAACCGCCTTCACAGCTGCGATGAGGATTTAGTCCAAGGATCCAGAATCTCGGCCTCTTTAGGGGACGAAGTTCTAAGCGCCGGAGCGTTGCAGCCAGGAGCGTGTGTGTGTGTGTGCACGCACGCACGCACGCACACACACACACACACACACACACACACACACACACACACATACACACACATACACACACACACACACACACACACAAAAGCATGCTGTATGCTTTAAGTCACTGAGTGCAATCACCCTGTTCTTTCTGTCTTGGAATAAGCAAAATATCACGACGCGCCTTTCTCTATTTATTTACAATATCAGAGCGAATCCACATCTCACCAGGCATATTGCACTGCAATTTTTTTTTATTTGTATGCAGTTGGTTCAAGACCTAGTTGGGAATTAGGAAAGCAAAGGAGGGCAGTTCTCGCAGGCGAAACTACACGAAGAGTCGAGTACATTCTTCTTGCTTACATGCATAACGCTTCACCAGTGAATAGCGGAGCGGCCGGGGTTGCTTGGTCGCCTCACAACGCATTTTCGGGTTGCTGCCGACGCGTATAGTTGCTATTGGTTCCATCGTCCCCCCAGTGATACTGTCATTGGCGGTTGAACCACAAAAGACCTTGAATATACATTGATTGGCGCCGGGATGGTCCTCGCGGGCTGGGCGTCGTAACTGCCAATAGCTCCGCACTGTGCCGTCGGTTGCACTGGCACTGGCAGCACGCTATGTCAGTTTCTGTTGAGAACACCAGGAGCCTGCAGTTCGTTATCATGCTGGCTGAAGCCGCTAAAGAGCCCGAAAAGCGCTAGACACCGAAACATCGATACAAGTGGCCTGAAGCCTCAGTTGCTTCTGCATATACGTATACTCTTCATAGTAACCGATGCCTCTGATGCTCAGGTGCATGCTTGCCCGCGCGCAGCATCTGCAATAGCTTTGTTGCAACTGAAGCTTGCCTGAGCTCCTTGCATAAGCCTTCCACGAACTCAGTGCTATGAATGGCCAGCCGCGTTACACCTAGAGCGTAATACTATTTTCTGAATTAATCTAGAAGCACCACTGAAACATTCTACGCTAACGCGAGAAAAAGAAACAGAAATGGTTCGTTTATTAGGGTTCAACGACTTAAAGCGACTCAGGCTATGAGGGACGCCGTAGTGAAGGGCTACGGAAATTTGGACCACCTGGGGTTCTTTAACGTGTACTGACATCGCACAGTATACGGGCCTCTAGAATTTCACCTCCATCGAAACTCGGCTGCCGCAGCCTCGCAAAAAAGAAACAGAAATGAAAGATTTCCTGCGGCATATTTGAAATCGTAGTATTTGAGGCTCTTCAGACTGCTTTTGAGTTCCTCTGGATTCCATTCCATTCCTCAGAATGGCACGTGGGAAAACATTTGGACGGCGGCAAGTAGCATTTCGGATAACTAGAGCCAAAAGACTACAGTCGGATACAACTCAAGAACGAAGCGGCTTTTACCTGTCAAGGGACCCCCTTGCAGCCAATGGCGTCCGTCGATTCTCATGAGCTTGCTAGCATGATAATGCGGGGAGTGGCATGGTCGGGGACAGTCTACTACCTTAATTGTCACGCTAGCAGGTTCATGGGAATCGGCCGCCGCCATTGGCTGGAAGCGGGTCCCTTGACATGTAAAAGCCGCTTCGTTCTTGAGTTCTATCCGACTATAACCACTGAACCGCAAGAAATTCTGACTATATGAAAGCGTCCTTGAGAGCCTCGTCACGTTTCGGTTTGTCTCTCATTTCTCCAGTGGCTCCCGTCGTGGGTCCCTTCTCGTTCCCGGCCAACCTGAGGGAAGGGATGCGCGCCATCGTCACTTGCTCCGTGCTGGAAGGGGACAGCCCCGTCCGCATCCGGTGGCTGCGAGACGGAGCACCGCTGGCGCCGGACGGTACAGACATCAAGGTCGAATCCAGCAACGAGTTTTCCTCCACCCTCTTCATCAAGCAGGTCAGCAGTGTTAGTCGTTTAGCACACCATGCTGTTCATTCATTTTCGCCATATGCTTGCATACTTCATAGGCTTGCACTTTCCCCATTTCAGCAATACGCGCTTACGTGGAAAATTAGGCGAGTTGGTATATCCGAACATGTTGTGAGCGCAGTAAGCAAGTAAATACGACATGGATGGTTTGGTACTGTCAGACACCCGTGACACTACAAGCGGGTGAAATGGCTTTTTTGCACGCACGCTTTGGACCTTTTGGTTCTGATATGGGATATGTTTGTTTTGTTGATGTGCTCTGGCGTGATTTCTTTTTCCTATTAATTTACCTTTATATATGGTAGTGGTGTATATATGTACGTGTTTATTTTAATAAAATTTAGTTGACAGTAGCAGCACCGGTGTCGTATTTACTTGCTCTCGTCCTTTTTTTTCTTTTGGTTCACAACACGTGTGCTTGCATCGGCATGTTATAGTATTTTCATATTCCAGGCTTTTGCAAAAAAAAAAAGGGGGGGGGGGGGGGGCGGGGAGCCTACCAACGAGCTAATCTGAGGACTTTATAGGGTCGATAGTAGAGAGCAAACAAGACCTCTAGAGGACACAAAGTTGGGCGAGTTTGTTCGATTTCATTAAATCTACAGCGCGAAAGACGAAGACAAAAGGAACAAACAAGACGCTGAAATTACAATCACCTTTATTAAAACGGCGTGAAGGTTTATAAGTCGCAGTTCAAGCAAAGAACAAATAGAGCCATCACGTATGTAAGCAAGTAAATGCAATATGAGTGTACGAGTTCAGTAGTTGCAAAAGGAAAATTAAAGGAACTGCGAGTTCAGTGCCTTCTTTGCCTTTTCACATCATCCTGCCCCCGCGTTGTTCTGTTTTCACTGAACAACCAGCATCGCTGCTACATTCTTTGCCCCGCTTGATGTTTTCCGTTGCCCATTTCTCTGTTTCCTACTTCTCTTTCGTCCAGGTGAGCTACAAGCATCGCGGTGAATACACGTGCGTCGCATCCAACTCGGCCGCCTCCGCAAACTATTCCTCCACGATGGTCGTGAATGGTAAGTAGTCATCAACGAGTGAGGTGGTTGTTCACCAATTCCTGCCTCTCACAAATTTTTGTGGAGACGTACTAATGATGCGGGGACAGAAAATGGACAATGAAATATTGAAACAGAAGTTGATGATCACACAATGCATGTGAACATTTCTTTTTTAAACTTCGTCCGTGCCTGCGTCCATTCTAGCATGTCTTTCTTTCTTTTTTACATAATCTTGCATACATTTAATGTAAATGTATGTGTACTTCTGCGATTCGTGTATGTTCTTGTGCAAGGAAACAGACAACAAAGCGCACATTGCATTGCCTGCTGATCGTCAGGGCGCAAAATCTTAGGTCAACTGAGTAATATGATGCGGGCTAACGCCTGCAAAAAGTCATTTTAACGCCGATTATTCGAGAGATGCTTATTGCAATTCTCACAGTATGCAATCACAGTTGAATGAAACCTTTTCCTCTAAGTCATTTTTCAAGTCGGCGCTGAGAGACAGTAATTAGTTGCTCCAACGAGTCTCCAGCTGCCATGATTCAGTACCAGGTGTTGCGGTGTCGTGCAGCCTGCATGAAGAACGCGCGCGTTCGTTCTACACTATTGGTTGGTCATCATATTTAATTACACTCTTTTTGGTCGAACGTACGCAACACAACTGTAACGCGAACCTTGCAAGCGACTTTTTCAGTATCAGCTGTTGAAGATTGTGCGAAGTCCTTGTCGTTCGCACTAAATGACGTTATCACCATCTGATCTGGTCACATAACCTATTTATGCGTTTATATACATTGCCGGGTCACACGATCAGCTGATCGCGTGTTTAAATAGATCGCGTAACCTATTTAAATGGGTTTACATAACCCATTAAATCCCTTACACGTACACCCCCCGCCAAAAGTGTATGGCCCAAGGTGCTTGTTTGCGAAGCCTGCCGCATGCCTCGCCATGCATGCTCTGCGACCGTAACCTCTCGAAAGAGGAACGACTTCGCGTCCTAAATCCTCCCAAGCTTTTCACTGCTAGATATGCTAGGGGGCCCGGATAAACAGCTTAGAAGCTTGGGCTGCATACTTTTTAAGGGGGCTGTACATGGCCCCCATAACACCTTAAATGCGCTTAAATTCACGTCACATCGTGTGAATGCCGCTCCAGGTTTTAACGTTCGCCCCTCCGTGACATTAACCAGAGACAACAGCCTCCACCGCGGCTGAGGTTCAGCTGATTTGCATACGTAAGAGTTTCGATGTCGCCTTGTTTCCGGGCCGCCAGTATTTTCCTACGCGCCTCCCCTAGAGCTCTCAGTAGCGGCCGCATCGTGGCGCTGCATGTTTGCGCCATTCTTTTTTCCTTTCTTTTTTTCTGTGCTTTTGCGGCACCTAATTCCTTTATTCCGGGTGAAAAAAAAAAAGCACGTCCGCGGCTTAAGCATGCAAGGGGGCGCCCCTCGTAACTCCGTAACAGAATTATGGCCGCCAAGTGGCGAAAACTCCTTCATTCTTTCCACGCATTCTTTCGAGACAGATCTTTGCCTCTCTCTCTCTCTCTCTCTTTCTTCCTTTCTCCCTCACCGCAAACTCACCGCCTTTTTCGTGGCGCTCTTAGTGCCTGCATCATCACTCCCTCGCTCAGCGCTGGCCACCCTGTTTTGCATGCGCCAAAGGGCGTGCGGGCTGACTGTGCGACGACCCTACGCATATACCTCGTTTCCAAGCCACGTGTTCACCCTGGCGTGAGTGCGTAACGAGGGACTGACGCAGGCTCGTGGGCCGAGGTGGCGCAAACTGATAACTTCATTTTCTCGTCATTAACAGAATTAGTGGACTATTGCTACATACTTTTTGGCCGCCCGCGTTGTTCTGTGGCCCCGCGAGCTCGCATGACGGTTTCTCGTTTTTGCTTCTTTAGACACACGCGCGCTATTTTCTTCGTTGTTGACTTTTTGTTTCACTCTGCGTCACGTGTCCGGCTCTTTCTTAATATATTTATTTCCGGATTAGTCTCTGCGTGACCGTAATACTTCTGCGCGCTCTCGACTGCAGCCGTCGCGCCTGTGGCTGAGCCTGTCTCGACAGTTTAGCAAGTCGACAAGCGAACTCGTTAAAGCTGGGACTAAGCTAATACTAAGAGGTTTATCGGCGTTTTGAAACCTTCCTAGCCCAGTCCGCATTTCGTAACCGCTTTGTATGCCATTTGCAGCTGTTTCGTGTGTTTCTTTTTCTGTTGTTTCTGTCATGCTTCGCTTTTTGGTCGCGAAGCACATTTTCTGTAAAAGATGTTTCTTGTCGAACGTATATTTTGTGGCAGCTTTCTTTCCTATAGTGCTTCGCTCATGGTAATGAAGCTAATGCTCCTACCTTAAGCGTCTAAGTTGAGGGGAACAGGACAGGGGATATAGGGTAAAAGCTCAGATTATAGAGACGAATTCGCTGTCAGAATTGACGGTTTTGAATTAGCAAGAGAAGGTTGTCGGTTTTTGTGAATATCCCATGGAATCTGAGCTCTTCTTAATGCATTGTGTGTAGGCCATGGCACCAGTGAAATAAATTATTCCGAAAGTGCTGCATTTCATTACTGTTCCCGATTCTAGACAGTGCAGCGTCTATTTCCTTGTTTGCGGACGTCAGCGGTTCATGAAAAACTCAGTTTTTATTCATATTCTAGCCGTCAGCTTTTATATGTTATTCGACTGTGATACGCCTGATAAGTTTTTTTCGACACACGAAAAAAGACTAATGAGGTTAGAAACTGAAGGCAGAGCTGGTTTACCATATTCTATCCTGCTTGCGCTGCGTCAGACGATGACCAAATGACGATGAAAACGAAAAAAGAGGAAACTGGACCGCATACACTAAACCACCCTCCTCTTTGGAGTTACTGTTACCGTAATTAAGCGAAACATTTCCATAGTCTTGCTCTAACGTTTTCTAGCGTTCATGATTACCTGGTATGATTCTCATGTACAGTCAATACATCGATTCTGATGCAACAAAAAAAAAAGAAAAAATTTCATTCACTTTTTATCTATATATATGCCAATTCTTATTTCCAGCCTTCGGTCAAGTAAGGCGGAATTATCGACCGGTGTTTGGCATACAAGAAGGCGTTCCGGCAGGCTACCTAAAAAAAGAACTAGACAAGACTACGCAGGCGCTGTGTGCATTCTTGTCTCGTCCTTGTTTTTAGCGCTGTTTTTCCTCACTTATAGTGGGTTGCCGAAAGTTCATTGCTAATCTCGATCCTGTTCGTTATGGTCCCTTCTAGTACCACCCCGCTGGAAAGTGGCTCCCAAAGAAAAAGCCGCAGTGGTTGGCGAAAACGTGGTCATTGACTGCCAGGCGGAAGGTTTCCCTCCTCCGAGGATCTGGTGGGAGAAGTCATCAGGTCAGTGTCTGCCCACACACAAGTTCACGTTTGATTGTTTGAATTTAATTCTTTCTCGCACTCTTTTCTTTCTCTGATTAAAGGATTATTTCTATGTCGGCCGCCACACGCCTTGGAGACAATGTTTTGCTGTTATGCTCACGTTCATCATCAATCATCATCAGCGTGACTAGGCCCACTGCAGGACAAAGGCCTCTCCCATGTCTCTCGAATTAACCATTTCCTTTGCCAGTTGCGGCCACCGTACCACCGCAAATTTCGTAATCTCATCTGCCCCCGTAACTTTCTGCCGCTCCCTGCTACGCTTGCTTTCTCTTGGAATCCCCTCCGTTACCCTTAAGGACCAGCGGTTATCTTGCCTTCGCATTACATGTCCTGCCCAAGCCCATTTCTTCCTCTTGGGCAGGGCATGTATACGTGCGCTCTGGTACTAGTTTTCTTGCCAGTTTCTTTCAGCAAGACGCTATGGGACAGTTTTTCGTCTGCACGGTGCTTTGTGCTGGATGAACGCATTCAAGTCGTCTTCTCGCTGTTTCAGCCTCGAGACCGTCGGAGTACAAAGTGATCATCAGCAACTCTCACATACACGCCTTAGAAAACGGCTCGCTCATGGTTCGAGAGGCCGAGCGCAACGACACCGGTTTTTACCTTTGTCAGGCCAGCAACGGCGTGGGCTCTGGAATCAGCAAGGTCATTGAGCTGAGAGTGCACGGTAAGTGAAACTATTTACTGTGTAGGAACAATGAGAAAGTATGATCAAGTTTGTAGTTCTGTTTTTGTTACTTGCTATGTTTGCACAAGGTGAAATTGGCGTACACCCCTGTAACATGACAAACACGAGTTTGCGCTAGAATGTGTTGCAGTAGATAATTCGCAAAAAAAAAAAAAAGTGGTCGAGTTTTAACTGAGTAGACGTGCGAAAGCAAGTGTTCGTTTTTCGCCTGTTCTTTCTGGCATCTACAAGTGCACGCAACGGCGTTTTTCGCTCTTCATCTTCACACCCTCTCTCCACTCGGCGGAAACTGGCACGACCCCATCCTCCCATTGGCTACAGCTTGCGCGACGCTGCTCCGAACTAACCCGAGCTACTCCGAGCTTCACACGAGATTCCTGGTTGGGACTGTGTTAAGTAGAACTTTCGCACTAGAACGCATTTTCTTCTTCGTCACGAGCGTCACCGGATCCTGTGCGAATGAAATCATGAGCATAACAGTGAGTAAGCAATCCATTTACAGTAAACGAAACTACCCACTGAATGCATTCATTTTCACACGCTTCTATGTCCACATATAGTGACCCATATTAACCCTTTTTCTTCACATCTTCCCTTTTACCCAATGAGAGAAGCGGGCCAGATAAGTATTCACTCAGGTCGGCCTCTCCGCCTTTCTCCCCATGTTATCTTTCACCGTTCGAGCTGCTAATGTCGTGCTTCTCTCGCACATCATTCAAATATCCGCTCATAAGCTTCATCACGTTAGAAATTCACTTCATAATATAGCAATAACTGTATATTATACCTCCCGAACGAAACATGAGGAGATCGGGCGCGTCAGCATTGTCAAGATATCTGTGCATGTTCCCCTCGCACGTCCATTGCACCCCCCCTCTGTTGCCCGAAATAAGAATTTTTATTTTTTGTCCTTATCATATACATGATGTAACAATCGAATGCATGCATGTACAGTAGCTGGTTCATTGTGTCACCGAGTAATATGATATATGTGATGCAATGTCCTTACCACTGATCAGCACGCATTGCCTGGAGTGTAATGGATTGCATGAGTAAAGATTGGTTTGGTTTATTGGGGTTTAACGTCCCAGAGCGACTGAGGCTATGAGAGACGCCGTAGTGAAGGGCTCCAGAAATTTCGACCACCTGGGGTGCACTGACATCGCACAGCACACGGGCCTCTAGAATTTCGCCTTCAAGAAATTCAGCCGCCGCGGCCGGGATCGAATCCGCGTCTTTCGGGTCAGCAGCCGAGCGCCGTAACCACTGAGCCACCGCGGCGGGACACATGAGTAAAGAGAACTGCGTACATTCTTCAAGCACCTTACATGTTTTCTTTTAATGTGATACGGATGTTTTTCTTCCATCATTCAATACGAGGCCTGCCTGGAAACTACGCGGCCCTTTTTCGTTACGCAGAAAGTTGACGTAGTTGTCCTCGTGTTTTGTCTGGTCCACGATAGCATACTCATAGTAGACAACGCCCTCGCGACCAGCAAGAACTGCCAAACGATCATCATGTTGTTCGGACCTTGCCGTTCTTTTTTCTTTCGTGCAGACAACGCTGATTTTTTTTTTTTCTGGTTGGACTGCGCTTATGAGTCCTGCATCGTAATTGCAAAACCCGCGTCTAATCTTTTAGTGATTGTATGCTTCAAGATACGTGCCTTATTTTTAGCAAGGCCTCCAAGTCCTGTGTCAGTTCGATATGCAGTTCGTTTCGTTACTCGTGTTAACGGTCGAGGAACGGATTCGGCCGCCTCAAGCCTAAACCCCTCCACCGAATTTCAGAAGCTGCAGTCCGCCGAATGCCAAGATCGTCTTCGAGTTTTCTGAACGTTAAATGGAGATTGTCGTTGATAACTGCATCCACCCGTTCAACGCAACGCTTTTGGGAAGTTTATCAATGGAGGACTTCCCACCGCTCATCACTTTCAACGTCACTGCGGTCACTCACGAATCGGCGGTACCTGAACTGTATCTCTGTTTCATCCATGTATTCATTCCTGAAAGCTTCAGGGGTCATTTATAAAGAACCTAATGCAAACGCGCTGTTTAGAGCGCTCTGGCATTGTCAATGCGACGTTTGCTTTGTATAGCGAACGTCAATATTAGGGTGACCTTCTTCGGGCCGGCCAACCAAAACAATGTCACGAATCATCATTAAAAAAAAATAGTGGCAATTTAATTATGCAAGAACGATGGAGCCACCTACTCGTATAAGTTCTGTTCTGCCTTGCAAGTATACGGACTACGGTAGATCACTTAATCCGAGAAAGTTTGCTCTAAAGTGATCACCTACATATTGATTCCAACTGTATATGGCCTCATGTAATGATCTCTATCCATACCCAGCAATTCTGGACAAAAGCATTTTTGAGCTGGAAGCCATTAATGAACGCAATTTTTTGTAATGTAAGATTTCACCATAACAGTTAATATATCCGCATATCACCCGACGGCAGTCTTGTACTTTTTTTTTTTCTATTACCGTGTTTGCTATCTCCGAAAGAGTTCCCTATTGGTTTTCTATGGCAGTCTTGACTGTTCGATGCGATTGATGGAAACTGTTTAAATGAAAGATTTTGCTACATATCAGAAGAATGGATTATCCCAACAAACACAAAACCTCCTCAAAATCTCCCAAAAATAACCCATTGGGACATTTCGAATCTCCCCAGGAGGTGCTCATTTTTCCCGAACACATCCAAAAAACGTCCCCACAACTAGCGATGTCCAAAAAGTTGTGCGTCCCATGGAAAGCCCCAAAAAGTAAATGCTCGATTTCTCGGCTCTGGTTCAATAAAATTATTCCTCTTTTTCCATGCAGCCTGCAGGCATCCAAGCGCACATATGTGCCAAATTTCAGGCGCATACTTACTTTACAGGTGATGTAATACACCGGTCCACTCGTGTGAATGCGTGCTGGCTGGGCCGTTCCGCACTTATCCGTTTACGTGAAATGTTTTAGCATTTTACACACAAAGGAAATATGAATTCAAAAAGTCACCCCATCTTGCCCATATAAGAACAAATAGCAGCGCCATACAGAAGTCAATACAGTTTACTAGCTGTACTTTTAGCACGACTTGTAGCCGGTCGTCCATACCGGCGACAGCACCATACACCACCACAATCAAAATGCGTCAAAGAAAAACAATACAGACGAATTGAAAGTCCATGCCGAGCAAGACTTCCGTTCAACGGCGCAAATTTGAATGAATACAAACAGCAGACGCAAACGTATGCACCTTTTAATACACAATTTGTACATAGCACTTCGGCGCCATGCATATAATGATGGCCACTTTTTTTCTGTAGCTCTGAGAAATCTGCAAAATGGAGCAAGTAAAACAGAACACGGGCTGGAAGTTGACAAGTTATCTAAGGGCTACAAAAGCAGATATGCACACGCAAAAGCAAACGTGTGTAAAGAGCAACTTGGATGACAAAAGAAAAGACGAGATGGGCGTACGCTGCAGAGGGGGTTTCTTCAAATTGAAACCCCCTCTCGCTTAAAGACTCGGAGCAAGTTTCAGCGACATGTTAACAAAACAGAAAAAAAAAAGTTCTACTTGGCGAAAATAAAGTGCGAAATAGGGCCTGCAGTATGTTTAATAAATAAATAAAATAAACCAATATACCTTGACGACGTTGCCTACGGAAACCCAGGGATGAAATAGAAGGCTGCAACAGCTGAAACCATGAATTAAACGCAGCCTTCTGTCCTGCGCCTTCTCACAGCACAGCGAACGCTCAAATATACGCCTTACACCCTCGTAAAGATCCTGGGAGTTTTATTTTCTTGCGACTAAGTGTGGGGATAAGACTGCTCGAAGCAAGGCGGGAGGGGGGACGTCTTGAGGCTGGTGCAGTGGCGCGCTGCATCCATGGTGCGGCAGACCGCACATGCGGCACAGTCCGGCGTGGGAGTCGAGATCAAGGCACGATTAATCCAGTGCGGGAGAGTCAATATAGCCACGCCAACACTGCACAAACTATACCGCTGCGACAGGATGGCTGGGCGGTGGCGATGTAGGTAGAGCAGGCTAATCCATGGGCACTCGCAGAAAAAGTGTGATGGGTCTCCGAAGGTTCTTCCCGTCTATGACCGTTGTAGAGGGCCACGCTTCCACCACCAACGCGCTGCAGTCGTCGGAGGCGCTGAGGAATTCAGGGTGCGTGTGAGGAGTCGCCTATTAATTGCCACGAACTCCGCCACCGAGAACGCCGCCTCGAACAGCGGCATCAGTAGGGCCGTGAAGCTGCGCAAAGGTCTTGCGATGCGCCGCCGCTGCATCAGTTCCAAAAGGAATGGTATGGGCACTCCGAAGTCCGCGGGAAAACTCCGTGAATCGTTGGCGTAGTGATGAGAGCAAGAACTGCCGCGCGCTGGGGCTTGTGCTCGAACGGCTGGGGCAGCGCGAATGAGGGTACGCAAGATGGCTTCCGTCCAGCGAGGAAGCCGGGCGAGCGACGGGAGGCCATTTAACTGCAGTTCTGCTAGACAGCGGCGCAGCTAGGAGCGCCGACAGCCGGAGATGCCTGCAGGGGCCACCACACAATGTTGAAGTTGGACGACAGCAGGAAAAACGCTAGAAGACGGGAAAGCTGGTGACCGCCGCTTCCGGCGGCGCGATGAAAATGCAGACCGCCGTAGCCTGCCTGCAGCATGGAGCCGACGGCCCACGTGCGAGAAACGCATGCGCCGAGAGAGATGCGGGGTTAACCGCTTCCTTCGGCTGTTCGAATGAAACTGCCGTTTCATCTCTCAAAATGACGAGTGCAAGAGCAAAACCTTCTCTCCCCGCAGCTTGTGGCGCGAAGGAGAGAGAAAAGAGAGCGCGAGCAGTCGATTTTTATTTCTTGTTGAAAATCATTGGTCCCGAAAACGTTATGCCCAGTTACATTTCTGGGACCAAAATGCATTAACTCGCTTTTGTTGCTTCTTAACACTCCAGAAAAAACGTTTCTAGACCTTTAGTGGGAGCACTGCCTTTTTGCTTGTGTTTCTATGTCGTGCCTCTATGGTCTGGAAACGTTTGATAAACGTTGTACTGGGACTGGGACATTCCATCCTTTTTGGAGTTTGTGAGGAGGTTTTGTGTTTGTTGGGATTACCCTCAATATTTCCTTAACAGTATCTTACAATTTTTCAATTTTCAAATCTTTTGTTCGAGAATGTTGGACATGAGTCGAACAAAAACGAGAGCGCTATGTATGGCTTCAGTCCTATTATTAGAAGGTTTTAGCACCATCGTACTGTAAATAAGCCAAATACTATATCTACGACTGTACTGTAAACGTGGATACCAAGCACGGAAACTGTGACAACGACAATGCATTGCCGTATTGGCCACACGGCTGTACATCACTGCCTAAACTCTCTAATGAAGGATAGACGAATAAATTAAGGTTGCAGTCATGCTGGTACTTCGTTTATTTTTATTTTATTCATTTAGGTTTTTCATTTATTTATATAAATTAAATACTAGTATGATTGCAACCTTAATTTATGCATCTATCCTTCACTAGAGGGTTTTAGCAGTGTCGTACAACTGTAGAACGAATCTGGCAACACGCTGCCGTGGTTACAGTTGCCGTGCTTGATAGCGACATTTGCCGTACGACTGTAGTTGCCGTAACTGGCGGGTTTACAGCACTATTGTGCTGAAGCCCTCTAATAATAGGTTTGAAGCCATCGCTGTCGTTTTTGTTCGACAGATAGAGATCATTAAATGAGGTTATATAAAAAAGTCAGAATCAATGTATAGGTGATCACTTTAGCGCAAACCTTCCCGAAAAAAATGATCTACCGCAGTGCGTATACAAGGCAGAACAGAACATATACGAGCAGC